>NC_050570.1:5637151-5752151 GCF_013265735.2 Oncorhynchus mykiss | reverse complement strand
AATCAAAATGTTACTGACAAATGGTTTGATAATGAATGTAAAACAATTAGAAAACACCTAAGACAAATGTCAAACAAAAAACATAAGCAGCAAAACAACCCAGAGCTACGATATGAATACTTCGAAACTCTGAAACAGTATAAACAAACACTGAAATGCAAGAAATTGAATTATACCAACAAGACACTTGATGAAATTGAAAACGCAATTGACCAAAATCAGTTCTGGGACATGTGGAACAATTTAAGCACAACAAAGCCACAAGAATTAGCCATACAAGATGTAGGAATTTGGAAAACTTACTTTGATAATCTATACAAAAACATCCCACAAAAAGACTTAAACCAGAACCAATTAGAAATTAAAGAAAAATTGAACATCCTGGAATCAGTCATTAAAAACAACCAAAATCCATTAGATTACCCAATAACCCAACAAGAACTAAATGAAAAGCTAAAATCTATTAAATCAAAAAAGGCTTGTGGTGTAGACAACATCAGAAATGAAATGCTGAAAAACAGCACACCTGAGTTGCAAAATGCTGTGCTTAAATTGTTCAACATGGTTTTAACTTCTGGCTGCTTCCCTGATGTCTGGAACCAGGGGCTCATCTCCCCTATCCACAAAAGTGGAGACAAATCAGACCCCAATAATTACAGGGGAATTTGCGTCAACAGTAATTTGGGAAAGATTTTCTGTAGCATTTTGAATTCAAGAATTCAAACCTTTCTTCAAGAAAAAAATGTAATAAGTAAATGTCAAATTGGCTTTCTCCCTAACCATCGCACTACTGACCATATATACACCTTACACACACTAATTAATAAACACGTCCACCAAAAAAAAGAGGGCAAAATCTTTGCTTGCTTTATTGACTTTAAAAAAGCATTTGATTCGATTTGGCACGAAGGGCTATTCTACAAAATTCTACAAAGTGGGCTTGGTGGTAAGGTGTATGACTTAATAAAATGTATGTACACAGAAAACAAGTGTGCAATAAAAATCAAAAACCAAAGAACAGAATTTTTTTCACAATGTCGAGGTGTGAGACAAGGCTGCAATTTGAGTCCAAATCTTTTCAACATTTATATCAATGAATTAGCAGACATGTTGGACCAATCTCCAGCCCCAGGACTCACACTATTTGACACAGAGGTGAAATACCTGCTATATGCTGATGACTTGGTACTTCTATCACCAACCAAAGAAGGTCTTCAACAAAACATTAATATTCTGGAGCAATATTGCCATAATTGGGCCCTGGCAGTAAATTTCCAAAAAACTAAAATCATGATTTTCCAAAAAAAACCCAGATGTCAGAAACAAAAATGTAAATTCACCCTGAACAACACCTTAATTGAACACACAAAAAATTACACCTACCTTGGTCTGACCATATCTGCATCGGGAAACTTTAATATGGCAGTGAAGGCACTCAAAGAAAAAGCCCGCAGAGCAATGTATGCAATAAAAATGAAATTATTCAAAATCAACATCCCAATTAGAATTTGGACTAAAATATTTGACAGTGTAATCCTACCAATAGCACTTTATGGAAGTGAGGTTTGGGGGCCACTCAATAAACTGGATTTTAAAATGTGGGACAAACATCCAATTGAAACCCTACATGCAGAATTCTGTCGGAAAATTCTACAAGTCCAGAGAAATACACCAACTAATGCATGTAGGGCAGAATTGGGCCGTTTTCCAGTAATAATGAAAATACAGAAAAGATCATTAAAATTTTGGCTACATCTAAATTCAAGTCCAAATTCGAGTCTGCAATTTAAAGCACTTCAAGCCCAAGAGCTGAGCCCAGAAACGAGCCCTCTCAGTCAGCTGGTGTTGGACCTCACCAATCAAGCTGACACCAGCACTGCTTCAAAAGAAAGAATTCCAATAAACAAAATCATGAACCAATCAAAGGAATCATACTTACAATACTGGAAAAACGAAACAAAATCCCAAAGCCGACTAAATTGCTATCTGACCCTAAACAGAGAATATGAATTGGCTGATTATCTCTACTCTGTCAGAGATACGAAGCAGAGACAGATCCTTACCAAGTACAGGCTGAGTGACCACCGATTGGCAATAGAAACCGGCAGACATAAAAAGACATGGCTACCCAAAGAGGAGCGTGTATGTGGTCACTGCATGACAGGGGAGGTAGAGACAGAGATGCACTTTCTCCTTTACTGTGATAAATATTCCTCACAAAGAGATTCATTATTCACAGAAATGACTACATATATTCCACATTTTTACAAATTGAACCCAGAGGAAAAACTAAGAATACTCATGGGCGAAGGAGCAATGGCTCCTCTTGCAGCCAAATATGTATTTTCCTGCCATAGCCTGAGGGACACTGAATAATAACATCTGCATAGTAAACAGTAACTTACTTATTATTACTATTATTGTTATTACTATAATTATTAATGTTTACTGTAGACTGTTACCATTTTATTGTATTTATTTTTTTATTATTATTTACTACCATTTTATATTATTATTTGCTATCATTTACAATTTTGTTACAATGTATATTGTATACATTGTTGCTTTGGCAATATTGACACAATGTTTTTCATGCCAATAAAGCAGCTTGAATTTGAATTTGAATTTGAATTTGAGAGAGAGAGAGAGACAGAGAGAGAGAGAGACAGAGAGAGAGAGAGAGAGAGAGAGAGAGACAGAGAGAGAGAGAGACAGAGAGAGAGAGACAGAGAGAGAGAGATAGACAGAGAGAGAGAGAGAGAGAGAGAGACAGAGAGAGAGAGAGAGAGAGAGAGAGAGAGAGAGAGAGAGAGAGAGAGAGAGAGAGAGAGAGAGAGAGAGAGAGAGAGAGAGAGAGAGAGAGAGAGAGAGAGAGAGAGAGAGAGAGAGAGAGAGAGAGAGAGAGAGAGACAGAGAGAGAGAGAGACAGAGAGAGAGAGAGACAGAGAGAGAGAGAGAGAGAGAGACAGAGAGAGAGAGAGAGAGAGAGAGAGAGAGAGAGAGAGACAGAGAGAGAGAGAGACAGAGAGACAGAGAGAGAGAGAGACAGAGAGAGAGAGAGACAGAGAGAGAGAGAGAGAGAGAGAGAGACAGAGAGAGAGAGAGACAGAGAGAGAGAGAGACAGAGAGAGAGAGAGAGACAGAGAGAGAGAGAGAGAGAGACAGAGAGAGAGAGAGAGAGAGAGAGAGAGAGAGAGAGAGAGAGACAGAGAGAGAGAGACAGAGAGAGAGAGAGAGAGACAGAGAGAGAGAGACAGAGAGAGAGAGAGAGAGAGAGAGAGAGAGAGAGAGAGAGAGAGAGAGAGAGAGAGAGAGAGAGAGAGAGAGAGAGAGAGAGAGAGAGAGAGAGAGAGAGAGAGAGAGAGAGAGAGAGAGAGAGAGAGATGAATACTGTGAAGAAAAGAAAAAGAGAGGTGAGAAGGAGAACCTGCAAGCGTCAGCCCCTTACATAGCTGTGGTGATAATGAAGTTGTGGCCACATGGCGTTCTGAGGTAGAGCGAGTCATACTATACTGTAGTTCTACTTTAATAGAGGCTGGCATTACTTCTTCTGGGAGTGACAATAATCTCACGTTAAACATAATCTGTTATCTCCATTCCTGGTGTGCAATTGTGATGCGTTAGGCTAGCCCTCCTTTCTCCCTCAATTCCTCTGTAAAAAAATAAATAAATAATGGAGTTTCAACACAAAGGTATTATTGTGAGTAATATGTGCTATTATGCTGTGAACACAACCACTGTGTTTACCATGATGCCGACTGTCAAGTACTTTCAATAGACAGGAGAAGTTTGACGATGATGTCATCGTTATCTCACACCAATCCGATTGAAACAGTTGATTCCTCCTTACAGAGAGATGGGACCACGCCTGGTGGAGAAGTTTGACGATGATGTCATCGTTATCTCACACCAATCCGATTGAAACGGTTGATTCCTCCTCACAGAGAGATGTGATCACGCCCGGTGTAGATTGTTGTTGTTCTAACCCTGATACCTGCGGTGTATAAAATACACAGAGGTTGCAGATGCATTCTGGGGAGTCAGTGTAGACTTAGTGTATCTATTTTTATATATCAGCCCTTAGAGTCTATCATGTTTTCATATATTCTATTCTTATGTATTATCAATGAAGGCAATGTTTCTCTCGGTCAGATTTCAATTTGGAAAACAAATTGCTGCGAGAGATGCTTTGGGGCGTCTGTGAGGAGGGGTGGGGGATGAGGGGTGTGAGAGGGGTGTACGGTGGGGGTTGTAGTATGGTATTCATTAAAACTAAACCCCAGTCCCCATCTGGTGGTTTGAATAGAGAGCAGGGTGTAGGGACGTCCCTTGGGCCCCTTGACAGGCACGTGCCTAAGCTGCTCCAGACGGTCCTCTCTTTGTGTGTGTGTGTGTGTGTGTGCTCAGTGTTAGATTGGACGGGCATAGAGGACCCACAACACACCTGTGTCCCTCCATAGTCTCAACCAATCTGCAGACTGAACTTAAGACCTGGTCTAGCATGAATACAGAGGTGCATCGTCTCAAATGGCACCCTATTCCCTATTTAGTGGACTACTTTTAACCAAGGCCCATAGGGTGCAGTGTTGTACGCAGCCATATAAATGAGGAGGTAGTTGTCTAGCTAATGATGTATAGTATCCACTGCAGCGTTATGTTCTACACCAGAGTCAGACTTGGTGAGCTGCTGCTGCCTGTAGTTGCAGAAATACTATTTAGGGAAATCGTGAAGATGAACGGGGGGAGGGGGGGGAACTGAGGACTGTGAATCCTTGGATAAAATGATTATTTCCGGAAGTGTGTGAATAATTTACGCCGATCTGTGGATTGGTTTCTGTGGTAGCTGAAAATCAAACAGATCAGTCGCCTCTCCCCTTTCTGTCTGCTGAAAAACAAGCCTGTTGTGATGTCATAAGGCCTTACTGCATCGGTAATGCATCGAATGCATCATGATATTATGACGTCATAAATATATGACTTTGTAACGCTCGTCTGAAGAAGTGGACCAAGGTGCAGCGTGGCAAGTGTTCATGATTCTTTAATTACTCAGAGCACCAAACCAAAACTAAAAAAAGAATCACGAACGTCACGTTCTGCAGGCTTCACAGAGCTAAACAAAAAAAAAACAAGATCCCACAACTTAGGTGGGAAAAAAAGTACTACCTAAGTATGATTCCCAATCAGAGACAACGATAGACAGCTGCCTCTGATTGGGATCCACACTCGGCCAAACACAAAGAAATACAAAACATAGAATGCCAACCCCACGTCACACCCTGACCTAACTAAATAGAGAAATAAAACGTCTCTCTAAGGTCAGGGCGTGACAGACTTGTACTCCATCACTGGTTTCTATGGAGACCTAATGAATAATATTGCTTGAATCCTTATATTTGGCAAAACCTTTCAATGCTTCGCTCACATTGCTTTCAGAGAGTGTAAGAATGAGTTTTTGTCTATAGCTTTTTCCTTGTACAAAATCTCTAGACAGAGACAAATCTGCTCAGATGGGTCAAGCTCAGAGCCCAATTTCCCCTGAAGAACAACGTGAAGCATATAAAAGAAGAAGAAGATGAAGAAGAAGAAGAAGATGCATCCAATAGTGGCTGTCTTCCGGTTTTCTCTCATGTTGTCAGCTGCTCTCATGTTGTCAGCTACTCTCATGTTGTCAGCTGCTCTCATGTTGTCAGCTGCTCTCATGTTGTCAGCTGCTCTCATGTTGTCAGCTGCTCTCATGTTGTCAGCTGCTCTCATGTTGTCAGCTGCTCTCATGTTGTCAGCTGCTCTCATGTTGTCAGCTGCTCTCATATTGTCAGCTACTCTCATGTTGTCAGCTGCTCTCATGTTGTCAGCTGCTCTCATGTTGTCAGCTGCTCTCATATTGTCAGCTGCTCTCATGTTGTCAGCTGCTCTCATGTTGTCAGCTGCTCTCATGTTGTCAGCTACTCTCATGTTGTCAGCTGCTCTCATGTTGTCAGCTGCTCTCATGTTGTCAGCTGCTCTCATGTTGTCAGCTACTCTCATGTTGTCAGCTGCTCTCATGTTGTCAGCTGCTCTCATGTTGTCAGCTGCTCTCATGTTGTCAGCTGCTCTCATATTGTCAGCTGCTCTCATGTTGTCAGCTGCTCTCATGTTGTCAGCTACTCTCATGTTGTCAGCTGCTCTCATGTTGTCAGCTGCTCTCATGTTGTCAGCTGCTCTCATGTTGTCAGCTACTCTCATGTTGTCAGCTGCTCTCATGTTGTCAGCTGCTCTCATGTTGTCAGCTGCTCTCATGTTGTCAGCTGCTCTCATATTGTCAGCTGCTCTCATGTTGTCAGCTGCTCTCATTTTGTCAGCTACTCTCATGTTGTCAGCTGCTCTCATATTGTCAGCTGCTCTCATGTTGTCAGATGTTTTAATGTTGTCAGCTCCTCTCATGTTGTCAGCTGCTCTCATGTTGTCAGCTGCTCTCATGTTGTCAGCTACTCTCATGTTGTCAGCTGCTCTCATGTTGTCAGCTGCTCTCATTTTGTCAGCTACTCTCATGTTGTCAGCTGCTCTCATATTGTCAGCTGCTCTCATGTTGTCAGATGTTTTAATGTTGTCAGCTCCTCTCATGTTGTCAGCTGCTCTCATGTTGTCAGCTACTCTCATGTTGTCAGCTACTCTCATGTTGTCAGCTGCTCTCATGTTGTCAGCTGCTCTCATGTTGTCGTGCTGTGGGGTCTGCTTTCAGTGGGGTCGGCTACTCAGGCAAGAAGGAAACACCACCAGGACCAAACCCCTCTCAAAATGACAATCGCAACAACAGCAGACCGACCTTGTCTGTTTCAACCGGTTGGCCTAGATCTGCATCAGGCAGATGAAACAGAAAAATGCCACCAGACCACCAAATTTTGCCTGCTCAGAACATAACTACATTGGTTCAGTTTAGGACAGAGTATGCAGTGCTTCTGTGTGCAAGCGGGTGGGAGCCTAGATCCAAGATGGAGATAGATTATTGGAAGTCGAGAGCCTAGATCCAAGATGGAGATAGATTATTGGAGGTTGGGAGCCTAGATCCACGATGGAGATCGATTATTGGAAGTCGAGAGCCTAGATCCAAGATGGAGATTGATTATTTGAGGTTGGGAGCCTAGATCCAAGATGGAGATAGATTATTTGAGGTTGGGAGCCTAGATCCACGATGGAGATCGATTATTGGAAGTCGAGAGCCTAGATCGAAGATGGAGATTGATTATTTGAGTTTGGGAGCCTAGATCCAAGATGGAGATCGATTATTGGAGGTTGGGAGCCTAGATCCAAGATGGAGATCGATTATTGGAGGTTGGGAGCCTAGATCCAAGATGGAGATCGATTATTGGAGGTTGGGAGCCTAGATCCAAGATGGAGATTGATTATTGGAGGTTGGGAGCCTAGATCCAAGATGGAGATCGATTATTGGAGGTTGGGAGCCTAGATCCAAGATGGAGATCGATTATTGGAGGTTGGGAGCCTAGATCCAAGATGGAGATCGATTATCGGAGGTTGGGAGCCTAGATCCAAGATGGAGATCAGTTATCGGAGGTTTGGAGCCTAGATCCAATATGGAGATCGATTATCGGAGGTTGGGAGCCTAGATCCAAGATGGAGATAGATTATCGGAGGTTGGGAGCCTAGATCCAAGATGGAGATAGATTATTTGAGGTTGGGAGCCTAGATCCAAGATGGAGATAGATTATTTGAGGTTGGGAGCCTAGATCCAAGATGGAGATCGATTATTGGAGGTAAGGGAAATGGTTATTAAGCGTTTGTTCAAATCTTAGCCCATCTGAAAAAAAAACATACCCCTCTCAGTGATTGTTAACAAACCTAATACTACAACAACAACAAAAATAATTGATTTAAAATTATAAAATTATTTGATTTCGATTTGAGGCGCTCTCAACTATAGTAAAGGGGTGGATGAGAGATGTGACAGACAGACTGATGTTACAAATCTCTTGTTAACAAGACAATGACTGTGGGAGTGGTAGGGGGTAGGGTGTAGGGGGTAGGGGACATTGTGTAACTCTAATATGCCTGAGGTGGTGTAATAACATAATAATTACAGCGTTAGTTTCTCTGAAGGCCTGGGTCGTCATTAAAAACCACTGGCTGGATCTTTACAAATGCGTTTTAATTTACGGGAAGGCACGAAACCATGACAAACATAAAACATGCACTGAAATGAATTAGAAGTATTTTGTTGTATGATTTGACAGATAAACGTACCAACTAAATAAGCAACCGATTCATTCAATTGACTGTATTTATATTTTTCCAAAAAGAAAGTATGGTTTCATTATGGTTTGGACCTATTCTGCAGTGCTTCCACTCCTAGCTTATGGTTTGAAGACATCCATCCGTGTGTTTCACAACAAATATTATGATAAAAAAAATGTATATGAAGTATATGATTCATTTTAGGACCAAAAACCCTTCTACAGTTTTGCCAGTCCAAACCTATGTTATGTATGAGTTCTGATCTGAAGAGTTTTGTGTGTGCGCGCGCATGTGTGTGTGTGTGTGTGTGTGTGTGTGTGTGTGTGATCAGGAGGATAGGAGGATAATTAGAGTCAGGCAGGGTCCCAGGGGTGTAGTGGAGACCCCTTGGCATCAAATAGTCACTCTAGCTAGACCTTCTCCCTTTGGCGTCCCAGAGGACCCAAACTAGCACCTGCTGTCCCCATAGATGTACACAGGATGTTGTCTGTCCAAACACACAGTACCAGGCGTATGAGTTGAAGAATAAACACGTTTCAACACATACTTTGACCATATTTAAAGTATTGAAACCCATGGACACACACACACAATACTGTACATCTAATCAAATGGCTTCCCAGGCTATATGCATTGCCCCCCCCCCCCCCCCCCACACCCCCCCAAGCCTCCCCCTTTTACACCACTGCTACTCTGTTGTTATCATCTCTGCATAGTCACTTGATAACTCAACCTACATGTACATATTACCTCAACTAACCAGTACATTGACTCTGTACTGGTACCCCCCTGTATATAGCCTCCAAATTGACTCTGTACTGTAATACCCTGTATATAGCCTCCACATTGACTCTGTACTGTAATACCCTGTATATAGCCTCCACATTGACTCTGTACTGGTACCCCCCTGTATATAGCCTCCACATTGACTCTGTACCGGTACCCCCTGTATATAGCCTCCACATTGACTCTGTACTGGTACCCCCCTGTATATAGCCTCCATATTGACTCTGTACCGGTACCCCCTGTATATAGCCTCCACATTGACTCTGTACTGGTACCCCCTGTATATAGCCTCCACATTGACTCTGTACCGGTACCCCCTGTATACAGCCTCCACATTGACTCTGTACTGGTACCCCCCTGTATATAGCCTCCACATTGACTCTGTACTGGTACCTCCCTGTATATAGCCTCCACATTGACTTTGTACCGGTACCCCCTGTATATAGCCTCCACATTGACTCAGTACTGGTACCCCCTGTATATAGCCTCCACATTGACTCTGTACCGGTACCCCCTGTATATATCCTCCACATTGACTTTGTACCGGTACCCCCTGTATATAGCCTCCACATTGACTCTGTACTGGTACCCCCTGTATATAGCCTCCACATTGACTCTGTACCGGTACCCCCTGTATATAGCCTCCACATTGACTCTGTACCGGTACCCCCTGTATATAGCCTCCACATTGACTCTGTACCGTAATACCCTGTATATAGTTTCCACATTGACTCTGTACTGTAATACCCTGTATATAGCCTCCACATTGACTCTGTACCGGTACCCCCTGTATATAGCCTCCACATTGACTCTGTACTGGTACCCCCTGTATATAGCCTCCACATTGACTCTGTACCAGTACCCCCTGTATATAGCCTCCACATTGACTCAGTACCGGTACCCCCTGTATATAGCCTCCACATTAACTCTGTACCAGTACCCCCTGTATATAGCCTCCACATTGACTCTGTACCGGTAACCCCCTGAGTATAGCCTCCACATTGACTCTGTACCGGTAACCCCCTGAGTATAGCCTCCACATTGACTCTGTACCGGTAACCCCCTGAGTATAGCCTCCACATTGACTCTGTACCGGTACCCCCTGTATATAGCCTCCACATTGACTCTGTACCAGTACCCCCTGTATATAGCCTCCACATTGACTCTGTACTGGTACCCCCTGTATATAGCCTCCACATTGACTCTGTACTGGTACCCCCTGTATATAGCCTCCACATTGACTCTGTACTGGTACCCCCTGTATATAGCCTCCACATTGACTCTGTACCGGTACCTCCTGTATATAGCCTCCACATTGACTCTGTACCAGTACCCCCTGTATATAGCCTCCACATTGACTCTGTACTGGTACCCCCTGTATATAGCCTCCACATTGACTCTGTACTGGTACCCCCTGTATATAGCCTCCACATTGACTCTGTACTGGTACCCCCTGTATATAGCCTCCACATTGACTCTGTACTGGTACCCCCTGTATATAGCCTCCACATTGACTCTGTACTGGTACCCCCTGTATATATCCTCCACATTGACTCTGTACTGGTACCCCCTGTATATAGCCTCCACATTGACTCAGTACCGGTACCCCCTGTATATAGCCTCCACATTGACTCTGTACCGGTACCCCCTGTATATAGCCTCCACATTGACTCTGTACCCTGTATATAGCCTCCACATTGACTCTGTACCGGTACCCCCTGTATATAGCCTCCACATTGACTCTGTACCGGTACCCCCTGTATATAGCCTCCACATTGACTCTGTACCCTGTATATAGCCTCCTCATTGACTCTGTACCGGTACCCCCCTGAATATAGCCTCCACATTGACTCTGTACCGGTAACCCCCTGAGTATAGCCTCCACATTGACTCTGTACCGGTACCCCCTGTATATAGCCTCCACATTGACTCAGTACCGGTACCCCCTGTATATAGTCTCCACATTGACTCAGTACCGGTACCCCCTGTATATAGTCTCCACATTGACTCATTACTGGTACCCCCTGTATATAGCCTCCACATTGACTCTGTACTGGTACCCCCTGTATATAGCCTCCACATTGACTCAGTACCGGTACCCCCTGTATATAGTCTCCACATTGACTCAGTACTGGTACCCCCTGTATATAGCCTCCACATTGACTCAGTACCGGTACCCCCTGTATATAGTCTCCACATTGACTCTGTACTGGTACCCCCTGTATATAGCCTCCACATTGACTCAGTACCGGTACCCCCTGTATATAGCCTCCACATTGACTCAGTACTGGTACCCCGGTATATAGCCTCCACATTGACTCAGTACTGGTACCCCCTGTATATAGCCTCCACATTGACTCAGTACCGGTACCCCCCTGTATATAGCCTCCACATTGACTCTGTACCGGTACCCCCTGTATATATCCTCCACATTGACTCTGTACTGGTACCCCCTGTATATAGCCTCCACACTGACTCTGTACCGGTACCCCCTGTATATATCCTCCACATTGACTCTGTACTGGTACCCCCTGTATATAGCCTCCACATTGACTCTGTACCGGTAACCCCCTGAGTATAGCCTCCACATTGACTCTGTACCGGTAACCCCCTGAGTATAGCCTCCACATTGACTCTGTACCGGTACCCCCTGTATATAGCCTCCACATTGACTCAGTACCGGTACCCCCTGTATATAGTCTCCACATTGACTCAGTACCGGTACCCCCTGTATATAGTCTCCACATTGACTCATTACTGGTACCCCCTGTATATAGCCTCCACATTGACTCTGTACTGGTACCCCCTGTATATAGCCTCCACATTGACTCAGTACCGGTACCCCCTGTATATAGTCTCCACATTGACTCAGTACTGGTACCCCCTGTATATAGCCTCCACATTGACTCAGTACCGGTACCCCCTGTATATAGTCTCCACATTGACTCTGTACTGGTACCCCCTGTATATAGCCTCCACATTGACTCAGTACCGGTACCCCCTGTATATAGCCTCCACATTGACTCAGTACTGGTACCCCGGTATATAGCCTCCACATTGACTCAGTACTGGTACCCCCTGTATATAGCCTCCACATTGACTCAGTACCGGTACCCCCCTGTATATAGCCTCCACATTGACTCTGTACCGGTACCCCCTGTATATATCCTCCACATTGACTCTGTACTGGTACCCCCTGTATATAGCCTCCACACTGACTCTGTACCGGTACCCCCTGTATATATCCTCCACATTGACTCTGTACTGGTACCCCCTGTATATAGCCTCCACACTGACTCTGTACCGGTACCCCCTGTATATATCCTCCACATTGACTCTGTACCGGTACCCCCTGTATATAGCCTCCACATTGACTCTGTACCGGTACCTCCTGTATATAGCCTCCACATTGACTCTGTACTGGTACCCCCCTGTATATAGCCTCCACATTGACTCTGTACCGGTACCCCCTGTATATAGCCTCCACATTGACTCTGTACCGGTACCCCCTGTATATAGCCTCCACACTGACTCTGTACCTGTACCCCCTGTATATAGCCTCCACATTGACTCTGTACCGGTACCCCCTGTATATAGCCTCCACATTGACTCTGTACCGGTACCCCCCTGAGTATAGCCTCCACATTGACTCTGTACCGGTACCCCCCTGTATATAGCCTCCACATTGACTCTGTACCGGTACCCCCTGTATATAGCCTCCACATTGACTCTGTACTGGTACCCCCTGTATATATCCTCCACATTGACTCTGTACTGGTACCCCCTGTATATAGCCTCCACATTGACTCTGTACTGGTACCCCCTGTATATAGCCTCCACATTGACTCTGTACTGGTACCCCCTGTATATAGCCTCCACATTGACTCTGTATCGGTACCCCCTGTATATAGCCACCACATTGACTCTGTACCGGTACCCCCTGTATATAGCCTCCACATTGACTCTGTACCGGTACCCCCTGTATATAGCCTCCACATTGACTCTGTACCGGTACCCCCCTGTATATAGCCTCCACATTGACTCAGTACCGGTACCCCCTGTATATAGCCTCCACATTGACTCAGTACCGGTACCCCCTGTAAATAGCCTCCACATTGACTTTGTACCGTAATACCCTGTATATAGCCTCCACATTGACTCTGTACCGTAATACCCTGTATATATCCTCCACATTGACTCTGTACCGGTACCCCCTGTATATAGCCTCCACATTGACTCTGTACCGTAACACCCTGTATATAGCCTCCACATTGACTCTGTACCGTAATACCCTGTATATAGCCTCCACATGGACTCTGTACCGTAATACCCTGTATACAGCCTCACTATTGTTATTTTACTGCTACTCTTTAAATATTTGTTACTTTTATTTCTTTATTTTTTTAGCAGTCTTTTCTTAAAACTGCATTGTTGGTTAAGGGCTTGTAAGTAAGCATTTCACTGTAAGGTCTACTACACCTGTTGTATTCAGCATTTCACTGTAAGGTCTACTACACCTGTTGTATTCAGCATTTCACTGTGAGGTCTACTACACCTGTTGTATTCAGCATTTCACTGTAAGGTCTACTACACCTGTTGTATTTGGCGCATGTGACAAATAAAATGTGACTTGATTTGATACTAAATGTATGAGTTATACAATAAACACTATGCTAACACTCGTATTCAAACCCATAGCCACACAGATGTCCAATACATGTGTATTGTCCAATTACAGCCTTTACAGGCATTGTCTCCAGGGGAACAGCCATGACCCCGGGCTGGTTAGCCGTGAGAGAAAACACGTGTTTCCTGTCAAACGATTAAACCCAGTGAGGGAGCAGACTGTGCTCAGTGTCTGGTAGATAGGTGGATATGTTTCACAGTGTCAGGTACATAGGTTTCACAGTGTCAGGTAGATAGGTTTCACAGTGTCAGGTAGATAGGTTTCACAGTGTCAGGTACATAGGTTTCACAGTGTCAGGTAGATAGGTTTCACAGTGTCAGGTAGATAGGTTTCACAGCGTCAGGTGGATAGGTTTCACAGTGTCAGGTAGATAGGTTTCACAGTGTCAGGTAGATAGGTTTCACAGTGTCAGGTGGATATGTTTCACAGTGTCAGGTACATAGGTTTCACAGTGTCAGGTAGATAGGTTTCACAGTGTCAGGTAGATAGGTTTCACAGCGTCAGGTGGATAGGTTTCACAGTGTCAGGTGGATAGGTTTCACAGTGTCAGGTGGATAGGTTTCACAGTGTCAGGTGGATAGGTTTCACAGTGTCAGGTGGATAGGTTTCACAGCATCAGGTAGATAGGTTTCACAGTGTCAGGTAGATAGGTTTCACAGCGTCAGGTGGATAGGTTTCACAGTGTCAGGTGGATAGGTTTCACAGTGTAAGGTGGATAGGTTTCACAGCGTGTATTGTGGTGGAGATGTATCGCTGCGCCTTATTGGAAGAAGGTTTGTGTCTTGTCGCATAGTGCTAGGCCAAATCATTCTGTGCAGAGATATGGTCCATGAGACATGGTCCATTGTCATTGAAACGTTTCGATGATATCTAAGCGATATACAAATTGAGAACCCCAGAGTTATCTTTACGTATATCATACAATCTATACCTTACAGTCTCACAGAGCCGGGCAACCATGTATACATTGTTGTTGAATAGCAATCAATCCGACCTTATGTTGTTACAAGTGAATAGAGGAGAAAAAACTCAACGTTTGAAAAAAATGATCTATTGATCTGTAATTAATTTAGATTTGATTAGCATGAGGTAATTTGTTCAGGTCAAACGGTTCAGTCTGTTACAGAGGTGTTACATGATAGATTTATCGACCTCTGGCCAGTCTCAGAAATGCTGTTTGAGGTCGGAGACACTAAGCATTATTTTGTACCTCTAGCATTATTTATTCATTGTTTTCATACAGTAGTCTAAGGTACATGACAGGTTTGTAATCTCCTGATAGCTATCAGATTGCTGTCCAGTGTCCACCACTCCCTGAGTCAATAGTCTCCCCTGTCCACTCTACACTCTGAAGAATCCCCCATTGGTGCCAACTCCAGCAGTCAATAGTCTCCCCTGTCCACTCTACACTCTGAAGAATCCCCCATTGGTGCCAGCTCCAGCAGTCAATAGTCTCCCCTGTCCACTCTACACTCTGGAGAATCCTCCATTGATATACTAACAAGCAACAAGAGGAACTGGAGATGGAGGAGACCGATTGATTAAATAAAATACAATACAATTGTATTCGTCTCATGCTTTGTAAACAACAGGTGGAGACTAACAGTGAAATGCTTACTCACGGGCCCGTCCCAACAACGCAGAGAGAAAGAAAATAGAGAAATAATAGAAAAGTAAAAACAAGTAATAATAAAAGTAATAATTGATACACAATGAGTAAAGATAACTTGGCTATATACACGGGGATCCAGTACGGAGTCGATTTGCAGGGGTACGAGATCATTGGGGTAGATATGTACATTTAACTAGGAATAAAGTGCCAGATAAAGAACAGCAGCAGTGTGATGAGTTAAAGAAAATTTCGTGCGAAAAGGGCCAATGCAGATATTCCAGGTATCTATTTGGTTAACTATTTAGCTAATTATTTAGCAGTCTTATGGCTCGGGGTAGAAGCTGTTCAGTGCCCTGTTGGTTCCAGACTGCATCGGTACTGCTTGCGGTGCATTAGCAGAGAGAACAGTCTATGACTTGGGAGTCGTCTTTGACAGGGACCTAGGCTTTCTTGGGCACAGAGACTATGGTGGGCTGCTGGAAACATGTAGGTATTACAGACTGAGTCAGAGAGAGGTTGAAAATATCAGCAAAGATACTTGCCAGCTGGTCAGCGCATGCTCTGAGTGCGTGTCCTGGTAATCCGTCTGGCCCTCCGGCCTTGTGAATGTTAACCTGTTTAAAGGTCTTACTCACATCGGCTGTGAAAAGCGTGATCCCACAGTTGTCCGTAACAGCTGGTGCTCTCATGCATGGTTCAGTGTTGCTTGCCTCGAAGCGAGCCGCAGAAGGCATTTAGCTTGTCTGTCAGGCTCACATCACTGGGCAGCTCCTGGTTGGGTTTCTTTATGTAATCTGTGATATTTTACAAGCCCTGCCACATCCGACAAGCGTCAGAGCCGGTGTAGTAGGATTCAATCGAAGGGCATAGTGGGATTTCTTATAAGCATCAGGATTAGTGTCCCACTCCTTGAAAGTAGGAGCTCTGGCCTTTAGCTCGGTGCGGATGTTGCCTGTAATCCATGGCTTCTGGTTGGGATATGTACGTACGTACGGTCACTATGGGGACGACGTAATCGATGCACTCACTAATGAAGCCGGTGACTGATGTGGTAAACTCCTCAATGCCATCGGATGAATCCCGGAACATATTCCAGTCTGCGCTAGTGAAATGTTCCTGTAGCTTAGCAACCGCTTCATCTGACCTATTCCGTATTGACCTATTCCGTTTTGTCACTGGTACTTCCTGTTTGAGTTTTTGCTTGTCAGGAGGAATCAGGAGGATAGAGTTATGATCAGATTTTCCAAATGGAGGGCGACAGAGAGCTTTGTACGCATCTCTGTGTGTGGAGTTAAGGCAATCTAAAGCTTTTTCAGCTGTCGTTGCACACTGGTAGAAATGTGGTAAGACAGATTTCAGTTTTCCTGCATTAAAATCCCCGGCCATTAGGAAAGCCACCTCTACATGAGCGTTTCTTGTTTGCTTATACAGCTTGTTGAGTGTGGTCTTAGTGCCAGAATTGGTTTGTGGTGAAGATTAGAAAATATTTTTTTTTAAAGATTCTAACAGGTGGTTAACCACAAACAGTTCAGCTTTTCCTCAGACTAATATGTCTTTCACTCAGACTAATGTCTTAACCTCAGACTAATATGTCTTTCCCTCAGACTAATGTGTCTTTCCCTCAGACTAATATGTCTTTCCCTCAGACTAATGTGTCTTTCCCTCAGACTAATGTGTCTTTCCCTCAGACTAATATGTCTTTCCCTCAGACTAATATGTCTTTCCCTCAGACTAATGTGTCTTTCCCTCAGACTAATATGTCTTTCCCTCAGACTAATATGTCTTTCCCTCAGACTAATGTGTCTTTCCCTCAGACTAATGTGTCTTTCCCTCAGACTAATGTGTCTTTCCCTCAGACTAATGTGTCTTTCCCTCAGACTAATATGTCTTTCCCTCAGACTAATGTGTCTTTCCCTCAGACTAATATGTCTTTCCCTCAGACTAATGTGTCTTTCCCTCAGACTAATGTGTCTTTCCCTCAGACTAATATGTCTTTCCCTCAGACTAATGTGTCTTTCCCTCAGACTAATATGTCTTTCCCTCAGACTAATATGTCTTTCCCTCAGACTAATGTGTCTTTCCCTCAGACTAATATGTCTTTCCCTCAGACTAATGTGTCTTTCCCTCAGACTAATATGTCTTTCCCTCAGACTAATATGTCTTTCCCTCAGACTAATATGTCTTTCCCTCAGACTAATATGTCTTTCCCTCAGACTAACATGTCTTAGACAGTCAGCTGCTCTGTGGGATGAGCTATTGAGAAGGTTCCGAAGCTTCATTCAGTGCTTTAACCCAGTCGTGCAAAAGCTGGTTGAAGTGATGTCATTACATCCAGTTTAAAACCATTTCAACCAATTAAGATTCATCTGATTGTAATGATGTCATTTCAAACTGTTTTTGCCCCGCGCTGGGAAAAATACAGGAAGTAATGGACGGAAAGAAAAATAAAGGATAAAGCCATTGTTTAGGTAGTTATTTCTTTATAAAATGATTTCAGCATTTCTATATATATATAACACTTTTTTTGACATTAGCAAACCTCTCCAATAAACACCATATTATTAGAAGCCATACAAACACATTTATAATTTATACATAAACGTCGGACTCAAAGCCCAAATATAGCAACATTTGCCAGTACTTTTTCAGTATTTGTATATATTTTTTAAACACCCTTGCAGAGAATTCATTATTATTACTTTTTTTTTTTAGCAAACAATAAGGAAAAGAAAGGACATCCCATCGATGAAGATTCATTCAAGCCAATGAACATTCATGATAATTCAGTGGGTTATTACACAAATACCATATACATTAAAAATGGACCACTACTGTAGGTTTGGCAACGCAAGAAATGAAGACACATCTAGATCAACACGAACATTCAATTGTTTTCGATTTTCAGATCTTCTCGTCTGGCAAAAAATGTCATAATTGTTCTCTGTATTATAAAGCAGTGTTGTAATTTGTAACTTTTTTTTTCTCCCTAAGAACAGCAGCGATTTATTTCATATAAACATACACTTTATATTCTCTTTTAATCTTTATGACAACTCCCCCACAAAAAAAAAATAACTAGTTTGATACAGCAAGCCAGTGTTACACTAGTTTATGGAACAGAAACTGGATGGATAGTGGCAACCGTTACATGGGGGAATTATTGCAATGCACATCAAACACAGTTGCTCAATCAATGATGCCCTTGAGAGAAAAGTTCTCCTTCACACGTAGAAATACAATACCAGTCAAAGATGGCCATCCTGTTGTCATGATGCCAGAGTGCCAATGTTCATTCTAGTGTAATTCTGTGCTTATAGTGCAATCATTATATGTATATATATATTTTTAAATCTCTCATGAATACCATATATGAACATATATATGAACACATGAACATAAAAGTCCATGTTATCACTGGTACTAGACAGACATATTATTTCAAAATATAGCAGTGAAAGGGATGAGGACTATCAGTGGCTATGAAAAAGCTGTATCAGAAACATCTATTTGAGCAAATTCATGCAACAACGCACATATAAATATTACACTGAGTTTTACACACGCACGCACGCACCACGCACGCACACACACACACACGCACACACACACACACACACACACACACACACACTAGTTTAAGTCTATTCCTTAGTTGTTTAGGCCTTGCTCAAGAACAAGACTTTGTTTTGTAAGCGGATCATACTACTCCCTGAAAAGATTATGTCCGTGAAAAATATGGCCTTTTTTACATCAATTTGTCACACAGATCGACGACCCAAATCCACAATAGTCTCACAGAAACAGTATATATATATAAAGTACATAAAACGCCATTGATAAGAAATATAATAATATCTACGTTTTTTTTTATATTTTTTATACTTACAGTATCAGTGCAATCAGAAAGTGATATTTCAGACAAGGGTTTTACAGACCTATGACGTTCACAATATCTGGCTCGTTTGTTGTTTCAAGTACATTTTTTATGAGGTTAGGGAGCCTTGAAGGTATAATAACTAGGCCTACCGTTGCCCTTAAACGGCTAGGATCGAAGGCTCTAGATGTGCGACATGGGGATTATAGAACTGGAAATATATTTTACACTGATATTTTAACCTGCTTGTGTGGAACCAACGCGTGATTTTATTATTATACATTTTCTTTCTCAATATACGTAAATATTTTACATACAGTATCTAATTTTTTTATGCTAATTTGTGCAAACCACAATGGCATTTCTCTCTCTCTCTCTCTCTCTCTCTCTCTCTCTCTCTCTCTCTCTCTCTCTCTCTCTCTCTCTTTTAGTGGGTGAACTACCCTGGTCCCAGATCTGTTTGTGCCGTGGCCATTGTAGCAGTGGTCTATGGTCATTGTAGGCGTTGGCAAGACAGCACAAACAGATCAGAAACCAGGCTAGAACACCCCCACCGCTGCCATAACATGATTATATCTGGGGCCATATGTATCAAGCATCTCAGAGTAGGATAGCTGATCTAGGATCAGCCACCTAATATTATTTATTATGATATAAAAGGCAAAACACGATCCAAAATCTGCACTTCTGCGCTGATACACTCAATACACACGGCCCTGTTCTATGAGTAGTCTCAATCTGCCCAGGTCTGCCCAGCTGGTTCCTCCTCTACATTCTCCCAGCTGTCTGGTGCCACCCAGCCCCCATTGAGCCCAGTTGTCGTGGCCCCGTAACTCTTCCCTGCTCCTACTGCCGCCATGCCACCACTGTAGCCCTGTGTGATGTCACCCGTCTCCTCTGCCAGCTCGTCCTCGTCGATGAAGCCACACTTCTCGTCGCTGGTCAGCTCCGGGTCGGCCCACGGCTGCTTCTCGCCCGACGCAAAGATCCCGTAGAAGATGACTCCCCCGTAGTGAACCAGAGCAGCGATGAGGAACACCCATTGCCACTCCTCTCGAGTCTAGAGACAGGAAGTGATGCCAAGTGAACACAGGAAATGGGAGCTCTGGTGAGTGAGATTTCAAAAGTGTTGCATAACAAGATAAATAAACGTGAACATGAACCTTTTGTTGACGTGAAGGAACATACTTTGTCTATATATGGTAAACCATAACAATTATAGTGGTATATTGTAGTTAATCAGTTGGAACTAGTAGAACATTTAACCTTTAACCACATACCCCCCCCCAAAAAAAAACCTAGCTTCCTGAAACAGAATGTGTACCTTGTTTTTGGTCATGGCTCCCACGATGAGTGGGCACACCATCCCTGACAGAGTTCCCACACCGTTAGATATACCCATCAGGATACTGGCATAGCGAGGGGCGATATCCAGGTGGTTCACATTGAAACCTACAAAATACATAGTTTTATGAAAATGGTCAAGAAGATCAACAGTCAGTATATGTGTGATTTAAAATCTGAATTTTAGGTTGAGTCAACACACAATTCAACCAGATAATATATTCGACCTTATTTGCATATTTCCCAGTGTGCCTTTAGAGCAAATTGTAGTTACTACACGTTGAATGTGTTTGTTAAGTGACAGAGACATGGTTGTTGTATTCAGGGCCTTTCAGTCCTGTAGTGTTCACCAAGCGAGCGTCCAAGTGAATATGTAACATTGTTATCTTTACATTTAAAATGTTTATGACACAACATCATCGTACAGTATATCAGAAGACCTTTATTTGAGGGTTCAGTTACACCCTAACACAGTGGTCTGAAACTCCTGGTTTAGAGGCCATATCATACCGGCAAGAAACATTATGCTGGCTTGCAAAGTCGTGTGTAATTCCAACAATTTAAACTTTTAATAATCCGCAACCTGCATTGAGAATGACTGCTGGAGTAGGGAAGATTGACTATTGCGACTACCTAAATCATATAAACTGGAAAAGCTATTTACTGAAACAAGCCATTATGAAAATGAACCTGCAATAGACCATGCAGGGAAATAGAATAATGAAGTGAGTTGTTTGGAGCAAACATGAATTTGTAATTCTACTCAACAAGCTTGTTCAAATTTAGCTCACTTCGAGCAGAGTTTGTTGAGTAAACAAACTAACCACATTAATGCAAATTATTGTCCGCTCAACTCACAGAATAACACTGATTAGGCAATTGTTTAAGTCGGCTTTTGTTTATTTAGTACAGTGAACGCCGAAATATTAGCCTTAAAAGCTCGGAACAGAATTAAATCCCGGGCCTAAAAGAGAGTGTTCAACTTTAATTGAATTGTTTACAAAATCTTTAAGATGTTCGACTACTCACCTGATATAGCGAAGCCACTGAAGCCCACAGCCATGACCAGGAAAGAGATGGCCACACCCTTGGTGTGAGAGAAACCAACCACGAGGAGCAGAGTGGCCTCCATTCCAAACCCTACACACCAGGCAACAACAATACATTGTAATCATTTAGCAGATACTCTTTTATCCAAAGTGTCTTGCAATCAGTGCATTTAACTACAACAGGTGTAGTAAAACAACCTCATATCACAACCTTTGCAAGTGAAAAATCCTCTTAAAAACAAGTCACTATCTGCCAACTCAGTGCAAGCAAGAGTAAAGGAAAACCCTATTACAGTTAGTATGCATCTTGGTGACCTACAGCCTAGTTATTATCCTTGGTGACCTACAGTCTACTTATTATCCCAGGTGACCTACAGTCTAGTTATTATCCTTTATTATCTACAGTCTAGTTATTATCCTTGGTGACCTACAGTCTAGTTATTATCCTTTATTATCTACAGTCTAGTTATTATCCCAGGTGACCTACAGTCTAGTTATTATCCCAGGTGACCTACAGTCTAGTTATTATCCTTTATTATCTACAGTCTAGTTATTATCCTTGGTGACCTACAGTCTAGTTATTATCCTTGGTGACCTACAGTCTAGTTATTATCCTTGGTGACCTACAGTCTAGTTATTATCCTTGGTGACCTACATTCTAGTTATTATCCTTGGTGACCTACAGTCTAGTTATTATCCTTGGTGACCTACCATCTAGTTATTATACTTTATTATCTACAGTCTAGTTATTACCCTTTATTATCTACAGTCTAGTTATTATCCTTGGTGACCTACAGTCTAGTTATTATCCTTGGTGACCTACATTCTAGTTATTATCCTTGGTGACCTACATTCTAGTTATTATCCTTGGTGACCTACAGTCTAGTTATTATCCTTAGTGACCTACATTCTAGTTATTATCCTTGGTGACCTACCATCTAGTTATTATACTTTATTATCTACAGTCTAGTTATTACCCTTTATTATCTACAGTCTAGTTATTATCCTTGGTGACCTACAGTCTAGTTATTATCCTTAGTGACCTACATTCTAGTTATTATCCTTGGTGACCTACAGTCTAGTTATTATCCTTGGTGACCTACAGTCTAGTTATTATCCTTGGTGACCTACCATCTAGTTATTATACTTTATTATCTACAGTCTAGTTATTACCCTTTATTATCTACAGTCTAGTTATTATCCTTTATTATCTACAGTCTAGTTATTATCCTTAGTGACCTACAGTCTAGTTATTATCCTTGGTGACCTACAGTCTAGTTATTATCCTTGGTGACCTACCATCTAGTTATTATACTTTATTATCTACAGTCTAGTTATTACCGTTTATTATCTACAGTCTAGTTATTATCCTTTATTATCTACAGTCTAGTTATTATCCTTAGTGACCTACAGTCTAGTTATTATCCTTTATTATCTACAGTCTAGTTATTATCCTTAGTGACCTACAGTCTAGTTATTACCCTTTATTATCTACAGTCTAGTTATTATCCTTAGTGACCTACAGTCTAGTTATTATCCTTAGTGACCTACAGTCTAGTTATTATCCTTGGTGACCTACAGTCTAGTTATTATCCTTGGTGACCTACATTCTAGTTATTATCCTTGGTGACCTACAGTCTAGTTATTATCCTTGGTGACCTACCATCTAGTTATTATACTTTATTATCTACAGTCTAGTTATTACCCTTTATTATCTACAGTCTAGTTATTATCCTTGGTGACCTACATTCTAGTTATTATACTTTATTATCTACAGTCTAGTTATTATCCTTGGTGACCTACATTCTAGTTATTATCCTTGGTGACCTACAGTCTAGTTATTATCCTTAGTGACCTACATTCTAGTTATTATCCTTGGTGACCTACAGTCTAGTTATTATCCTTAGTGACCTACATTCTAGTTATTATCCTTGGTGACCTACATTCTAGTTATTATCCTTGGTGACCTACATTCTAGTTATTATCTTTGGTGACCTACCGTCTAGTTATTATACTTTATTATCTACATTCTAGTTATTATCCTTGGTGACCTACATTCTAGTTATTATCCTTGGTGACCTACATTCTAGTTATTATCCTTGGTGACCTACCGTCTAGTTATTATACTTTATTATCTACATTCTAGTTATTATCCTTGGTGACCTACATTCTAGTTATTATCCTTGGTGACCTACAGTCTAGTTATTATCCTTGGTGACCTACATTCTAGTTATTATCCTTTATTATCTACAGTCTAGTTATTATCCTTTATTATCTACATTCTAGTTATTATCCTTTATTATCTACAGTCTAGTTATTATCCTTGGTGACCTACCGTCTAGTTATTATACTTTATTATCTACAGTCTAGTTATTATCCTTGGTGACCTACAGTCTACAATGTGATATGAACAGGTTAGGAATGTGTTATGTATAGGTTATGCATGTGTTATAAAGTCCTTATGTAGCTAATCTTTATCTCCGCAGTTCACGATCTTCCAGACCATGACGATGGAAGTTGACAGGATGATCTGTATAGATTACGAATGTGTTACACAGTTTTCTCTGTAGCCCTTATGAGATCTCTATGTAGCCCTTATGAAGTCCTTATGTAGCCCTCACCTCCACAGTTCATGATCTTCCTGACGGTGGTAGTAGACAGGATGTTTCTGGTGCGTAGCCAGTCAGCCAGCTGTCCTCCGATGGGTACGATGATGGTCATCACCAAGTGAGGCAGGGCCGACACCATGCCCACCTGACAACGCAAATATCAACATCAACAATTAAAATAAACAATAACAGTAACATTAAAGGGCTTTATGATGGTCCTCAGTAAGTGTGGAGGTGCCTACAGCATTAACACCTGACAACACATACAGTGAACCATAAACATTTCAACTTTCAAGTTGACTGCAATTAACATCAACATGGCAGTCAATGCCAAAACTGACAACCCATGAAATGGTCTATCCAGATACATATTTATTATGTGTCAAAGTTCATTTCAGAAGTCTGTTTCCAAACATGTGTGCAAATTCTCCTTGTATGTTGTTCTGTGTTGCGATCTTTCAAACGCGGATTAGTTTGTCATTCATGGGCTTGACGTGTTCCCATGTATCATGATGTCACGATGTCATGATGTCATGCTCTCATGATGTATCATGATGTCACGATGCCATACTGTCATGATGTCATGATGTATCATGATGTCATGCTGTCATTATGTGTCATGATGTCATGATGTCATGCTGTCATTATGTGTCATGATGTCATGATGTCATGCTGTCATGATGTATCATGATGTCACGATGCCATACTGTCATGATGTCATGCTGTCATGATGTCATGATGTATCATGATGTCATGACGTATCATGTTGTCATGACGTATCATGATAACAGTAATGGTGCAGGGTGCAGAGGGAGTAGAAAAGAGAGATATCATATTTCAAGCTACACCTCTTAAATCAAAACAGTGATTGTCCCAGAACACGTCTTCCTACTCCCCTTTAACCACCACTGACTCCAAATATCACACCGAGGCTATAATTCACACCCTGATCCACAAGAGAGCCAGAGATCCACCCAGCATCTGAATTATTACACTTGTCAGACCAGCCTGAGTTATATCGCTTGCGTCCCAAAATGAAACGCTATTTACTACGTAGTGCACTACTTTTGATCAGAGCCCTGGTTAAATGTAGCCGGGCCAATAGGATACCATTTAGGACACGGACCAGGATGTGTCTGTGTTTGGTGTCTAGAGGACATTTTACCCTCAACGTTACGAAACGGAAATGAAATCCAACACTGGTACTCAGTAAAGCAATTGATATGCCCCGTACAAGTGATGTACATATGACACAACGGATATATTTTTTTATTAGAATGTCTGATGAGTTTTGTCTGCCCCGGTTACGTCTTACACAAATCAAGCCAACTATTCACACCTGGCTGGTATTGTGAGTGAACGGCTCATCCTTTTACCTTGCTGATCTCGAAGCCGAACACCTCCTCGAAGTAGGCCGGCTGGCTGATGAGGAGGAGGTAGAAAGTCCAGCTCCTGCAGAAGTTGGCCACGATGATAGCATAGACGGGCATTGAGGTGAAGAACTTCCTCCATGGAGTCTTGTATTTCTGCAGAGCCACAGTTGTGTATAGCAGAACACGTGTCAGTTAGTTGGATAGGTGGAGAAGAGGAGGAGAAGGAGGAGAAGGAGGAGAACTCACGCTAGCAGGACCGAATAGTTCTTGACCCTCTCCGATGCTCTCCTCGATGTAACGTCTCTCCTCGGCGGTGATGGTGGGGTGAACCTCTGGGCTCTCATAGGACACCAGGATCCAAAACATGTACCAGAACATCCCAAAGCAGCCTAGAGCGAGAGACCGAGACAGAGACAGAGAGACAGAGAGAGAGAGAGAGAGAGAGAGAGAGAGAGAGAGAGAGAGAGAGAGAGAGAGAGAGAGAGAGAGAGAGAGAGAGAGAGAGAGAGTTATAGAGAGAGTTATATTACTGTAAATCTGATTCATAAAATATGAGGTATATGGATATTTCTGGTTAATTCCTGATTGTTTAGTCAATAGACACAAATAAAGTCAAATAGACAATCTTGTCTCAAAAAGGATCCCCCTAGGACATATGTAGCTACTCTAAGAATAACTATGGACGGTGATTTAGCCAGGATAGTCCACTCAGTAACAAGTGCCACTGTTTTCCAGGTGATGAACCTACCGTACAGATAGAAGACAGAGGACCAGCCAGAGTACTGGACCAAGATCCCAGCCAGAGGCATGGCTATCACAGCACCAGCATAAGATCCACAGAATGAGGTGGTGGCCAGACGGCTCCTTTCCAGTGGTGGGGCCCACTTACTCCAGATGCCATGACAGGCAGGATAGGTCACTCCCTACGGAGGAACACAGAGTATATTATATTATACATATATACATTATAGTGTGGTATGACAGGCAGGGTAGGTCACTCCCTATGGAGGAACACAGAGTATATGATATATTATATTATACATATATACATTATAGTGTGGTATGACAGGCAGGGTAGGTCACTCCCTACGGAGGAACACAGAGTATAGGATATATTATATTATACATATATACATTATAGTGTGGTATGACAGGCAGGGTAGGTCACTCCCTATGGAGGAACACAGAGTATATGATATATTATATTATACATATATACATTATAGTGTGGTATGACAGGCAGGGTAGGTCACTCCCTACGGAGGAACACAGAGTATAGGATATATTATATTATACATATATACATTATAGTGTGGTATGACAGGCAGGGTAGGTCACTCCCTACGGAGGAACACAGAGTATAGGATATATTATATTATACATATATACATTATAGTGTGGTATGACAGGCAGGGTAGGTCACTCCCTACGGAGGAACACAGAGTATATGATATATTATATTATACATATATACATTATAGTGTGGTATGACAGGCAGGGTAGGTCACTCCCTACGGAGGAACACAGAGTATATGATATATTATATTATACATACATTACCGTTCAAAAGTTTGGGGTCACTTAGAAATGTCCTTGTTTTTGAAAGAAAAGCAAAAAAAATTGTCCATTGAAATAACATCAAATTGATCAGAAATACAGTGTTGACATTGTTAATGTTGTAAATTACTATTGTAGCTGTAAACAGAGGATTTTTTAAATGGAATATCTACATAGGCGTACAGAGGCCCATTATCAGCAGCCATCACTCCTGTGTTCCAATTGTGTTAGCTAATCCAAGTTTATCATTTTAAAAGACTAATTGATCATTAGAAAACCTTTTTGCATTTATGTTAGCACAGCTGAAAACTGTTGTTCTGATTAAAGAAACAACAAAACTGTCCTTTAGGCTAGTTGAGTATCTGGAGCATCAGCATTTGTGGGTTCGATTACAGGCTCAAAATGGCCTGTAAACTCAAAATGGCCTTCTGAAACTTGTCAGTCTATTCTTGTTCTGAGAAACTGAAGGCTATTCCATGCAAGAAATTGTCAAGAAAATGAAGATCTGGTACAACGCTTTGCACTACTCCCTTCACAGAACAGCGCAACCTGACTCTAACCAGAATAGAAAAGGAGTGGGAGGCCCTGGTGCACAACTGAGCAAGAGGACAAGTACATTAGCGTGCCTAGTTTGAGAAACAGACGCCTCACAAGTCCTCAACTGGCAGCTTCATTATATAGTACCCGCAAAACACCAGTCTCAATGTCAACGGTGAAGAGGCGACTCCGGGATGTTGGCCTTCTAGGCAGAGTTCCTCGTTCCAGTGTCTGTGTTATTTTGCCGACGAGGATAATTTCCAAATGACTTAACCAAATAGGATTTAATATCATCAAACAAATATTCAGTAATAAATCCGATTGGGATAAGTCAGTGTTTGATAAACGGCACTGACAACTGAGCGGACAGTTTTTCTCATTAGTCAAATACAAGGAAGATTATCATGTCTTATCTTAAAACAAACTGACACAACACATCTGAGCTGAACATTCCTACTCTGGATAAATGGGTTGAGGTGGGACTGCGGCTGTGTTAAATGGCAGCCTATTCGACCCTGGTCAAAGTAGTGCACTGCTTAGGGAACAATATATATATGGAATAGGCCGCCATTTAAGACTACATATGGAATAGAGTACCATTTGAGACTATATATGGAATAGAGTACCATTTGAGACTATATATGGAATAGAGTACCATTTGAGACTATATATGGAATAGAGTACCATTTGAGACTATATATGGAATAGAGCACCATTTGAGACTATATGGAAAAGTCGCCATTTGAGACTATATATGGAATAGAGTACCATTTGAGACTATATGGAAAAGTCGCCATTTGAGACTATATATGGAATAGAGTACAATTTGAGACTATATATGGAATAGAGTACCATTTGAGACTATATGGAAAAGTCGCCATTTGAGACTGTATATGGAATAGAGTACCATTTGAGACTCTATATGGAATAGAGTACCATTTGAGACTATATATGGAATAGAGTACCATCTGAGACTACATATGGAACAAAGTGCCATTTGAGACTATATATGGAATAGAGTACCATTTGAGACTATATGGAATAGAGTACCATTTGAGACTATATATGGAATAGAGTACCATTTGAGACTATATATGGAATAGAGCACCATTTGAGACTATATATGGAATAGAGTACCATTTGAGACTATATGGAATAGAGTACCATTTGAGACTATATATGGAATAGAGTACCATTTGAGACTATATATGGAATAGAGCACCATTTGAGACTATATATGGAATAGAGTACCATTTGAGACTATATGGAATAGAGTACCATTTGAGACTATATATGGAATAGAGCACCATTTGAGACTCTATATGGAATAGAGCACCATTTGAGACTATATATGGAATAGAGTACCATTTGAGACTATATGGAATAGAGTACCATTTGAGACTATATATGGAATAGAGCACCATTTGAGACTCTATATGGAATAGAGTACCATTTGAGACTATATATGGAATAGAGTACCATTTGAGACTCTATATGGAATAGAGTACCATTTGAGACTATATGGAATAGAGTACCTTTTGAGACTCTATGTGGAATAGAGTGCCATTTGAGACTCTATATGGAATAGAGTACCATTTGAGACTATATGTGGAATAGAGTGCCATTTCAGACTCTATATGGAATAGAGTGCCATTTCAGACTCTATATGGAATAGAGTACCATTTGAGACTGAGGCTGAGGCAGCCAGGGCAGTTTCAAGCTAACGATCCTACTTCAACACAAAAAGAGAATTGCTCCCATAAATTTTCAATTACTCACTAAGTGGCACACAATCAACTATTGATAGACACAAATTGCTTGGGCCTGCTCTGGGAGTCACCCTGAAATGCTAATGTTTAATTTGCAGTAAGAAGTCGATGCACAAGGGAGGACGGAGCACAGACACAGACTGCTTCTGTTTCTCCATTGAGGAATGGAGGGATGGAGGGATGGAGGGATGGAGGGATGAGGGCTGGAGGGATGGAGAGATGGAGGGATGGAGGGATAGAGAGATGGAGGGATGGAAGGATGGAGGGATAGAGAGATGGAGGGATGGAAGGATAGAGAGATGGAGGGATAGAGAGATGAGGGATGGAGGGATGGATAGATGGAGAGATGGGGGCATGGATAGATGGAGGGATGGATACCTGGATGGAGAGATGGAGGGATGGGTAGATGGAGGGATGGCGAGCTGGGTGGATGGAAAGATGGAGTGATGGAGGGATGGAGGGATGGAGGGAAGGAGGCTTCCATTGATAGGACAGGAAGATAAAAAAATGAACAAAAATAATAAAGGAAGGATGTTCTTCAGTCTGATAGTGGTCCTTCAGTCTGATAGTGGTCCTTCAGTCTGATAGTGGTCCTTCAGTCTGATAGTGGTCCTTCAGTCTGATAGTGGTCAGTCTGATAGTGGTCAATCTGATAGTGGTCCTTCAGTCTGATAGTGGTCAGTCTGATAGTGGTCCTTCAGTCTGATAGTGGTCAGTCTGATAGTGGTCAGTCTGATAGTGGTCCTTCAGTCTGATAGTGGTCAGTCTGATAGTGGTCAGTCTGATAGTGGTCCTTCAGTCTGATAGTGGTCAGTCTGATAGTGGTCCTTCAGTCTGATAGTGGTCCTTCAGTCTGATAGTGGTTCTTCAGTCTGATAGTGGTCAGTCTGATAGTGGTCCTTCAGTCTGATAGTGGTCCTTCAGTCTGATAGTGGTCCTTCAGTCTGATAGTGGTCAGTCTGATAGTGGTCCTTCAGTCTGATAGTGGTCCTTCAGTCTGATAGTGGTCCTTCAGTCTGATAGTGGTCCTTCAGTCTGATAGTGGTTAGTCTGATAGTGGTCAGTCTGATAGCGGTCCTTCAGTCTGATAGTGGTCCTTCAGTCTGATAGTGGTCCTTCAGTCTGATAGTGGTCCTTCAGTCTGATAGTGGTCAGTCTGATAGTGGTCCTTCAGTCTGATAGTGGTCCTTCAGTCTGATAGTGGTTCTTCAGTCTGATAGTGGTCCTTCAGTCTGATAGTGGTCCTTCAGTCTGATAGTGGTCAGTCCGATAGTGGTCCTTCAGTCTGATAGTGGTCAGTCTGATAGTGGTCCTTCAGTCTGATAGTGGTCAGTCTGATAGTGGTTCTTCAGTCTGATAGTGGTCCTTCAGTCTGATAGTGGTCCTTCAGTCTGATAGTGGTCCTTCAGTCTGATAGTGGTCCTTCAGTCTGATAGTGGTCTTTCAGTCTGATAGTGGTCCTTCAGTCTGATAGTGGTCCTTCAGTCTGATAGTGGTCAGTCTGATAGTGGTCAGTCTGATAGTGGTCCTTCAATCTGATAGTGGTCAGTCTGATAGTGGTCCTTCAGTCTGATAGTGGTCCTTCAGTCTGATAGTGGTCCTTCAGTCTGATAGTGGTCCTTCAGTCTGATAGTGGTCCTTCAGTCTGATAGTGGTCCTTCAGTCTGATAGTGGTCAGTCTGATAGTGGTCCTTCAGTCTGATAGTGGTCCTTCAGTCTGATAGTGGTCCTTCAGTCTGATAGTGGTCAGTCTGATAGTGGTCCTTCAGTCTGATAGTGGTTAGTCTGATAGTGGTCAGTCTGATAGCGGTCCTTCAGTCTGATAGTGGTCCTTCAGTCTGATAGTGGTCCTTCAGTCTGATAGTGGTCCTTCAGTCTGATAGTGGTCAGTCTGATAGTGGTCCTTCAGTCTGATAGTGGTCCTTCAGTCTGATAGTGGTTCTTCAGTCTGATAGTGGTCAGTCTGATAGTGGTCCTTCAGTCTGATAGTGGTCCTTCAGTCTGATAGTGGTCCTTCAGTCTGATAGTGGTCAGTCTGATAGTGGTCCTTCAGTCTGATAGTGGTCCTTCAGTCTGATAGTGGTCCTTCAGTCTGATAGTGGTCAGTCTGATAGTGGTCCTTCAGTCTGATAGTGGTCCTTCAGTCTGATATTGGTCAGTCTGATAGTGGTCCTTCAGTCTGATAGTGGTCCTTCAGTCTGATAGTGGTCTTTCAGTCTGATAGTGGTCAGTCTGATAGTGGTCCTTCAGTCTGATAGTGGTCCTTCAATCTGATAGTGGTCAGTCTGATAGTGGTCCTTCAGTCTGATAGTGGTCAGTCTGATAGCGGTCCTTCAGTCTGATAGTGGTACTTCAGTCTGATAGTGGTCCTTCAGTCTGATAGTGGTCCTTCAGTCTGATAGTGGTCAGTCTGATAGTGGTCCTTCAGTCTGATAGTGGTCCTTCAGTCTGATAGTGGTTCTTCAGTCTGATAGTGGTCCTTCAGTCTGATAGTGGTCCTTCAGTCTGATAGTGGTCAGTCTGATAGTGGTCCTTCAGTCTTATAGTGGTCAGTCTGATAGTGGTCCTTCAGTCTGATAGTGGTCCTTCAGTCTGATAGTGGTCCTTCAGTCTGATAGTGGTCCTTCAGTCTGATAGTGGTCAGTCTGATAGTGGTCCTTCAGTCTGATAGTGGTCCTTCAGTCTGATAGTGGTCAGTCTGATAGTGGTCCTTCAGTCTGATAGTGGTCCTTCAGTCTGATAGTGGTCCTTCAGTCTGACAGTGGTCCTTCAGTCTGATAGTGGTCCTTCAGTCTGATAGTGGTCAGTCTGATAGTGGTCAGTCTGATAGTGGTCCTTCAGTCTGATAGTGGTCAGTCTGATAGTGGTCCTTCAGTCTGATAGTGGTCATTCAGTCTGATAGTGGTCCTTCAGTCTGATAGTGGTCAGTCTGATAGTGGTGCTTCAGTCTGATAGTGGTCCTTCAGTCTGATAGTGGTCCTTCAGTCTGATAGTGGTCAGTCTGATTGTGGTCCTTCAGTCTGATAGTGGTCCTTCAGTCTGATAGTGGTCTTTCAGTCTGATAGTGGTCAGTCTGATAGTGGTCCTTCAGTCTGATAGTGGTCCTTCAGTCTGATAGTGGTCAGTCTGATAGTGGTCCTTCAGTCTGATAGTGGTCAGTCTGATAGCGGTCCTTCAGTCTGATAGTGGTCCTTCAGTCTGACAGTGGTCCTTCAGTCTGATAGTGGTCAGTCTGATAGTGGTCCTTCAGTCTGATAGTGGTCCTTCAGTCTGATAGTGGTTCTTCAGTCTGATAGTGGTCAGTCTGATAGTGGTCCTTCAGTCTGATAGTGGTGTTTCAGTCTGATAGTGGTCAGTCTGATAGTGGTCCTTCAGTCTGATAGGGGTCAGTCTGATAGTGGTCCTTCAGTCTGATAGTGGTCCTTCAGTCTGATAGTGGTCTTTCAGTCTGATAGTGGTCAGTCTGATAGTGGTCCTTCAGTCTGATAGTGGTCCTTCAGTCTGATAGTGGTCAGTATGATAGTGGTCCTTCAGTCTGATAGTGGTCAGTCTGATAGTGGTCCTTCAGTCTGATAGTGGTCCTTCAGTCTGATAGTGGTCTTTCAGTCTGATAGTGGTCAGTCTGATAGTGGTCCTTCAGTCTGATAGTGGTCCTTCAATCTGATAGTGGTCAGTATGATAGTGGTCCTTCAGTCTGATAGTGGTCAGTCTGATAGTGGTCCTTCAGTCTGATAGTGGTCCTTCAGTCTGATAGTGGTCTTTCAGTCTGATAGTGGTCAGTCTGATAGTGGTCCTTCAGTCTGATAGTGGTCCTTCAATCTGATAGTGGTCAGTCTGATAGTGGTCCTTCAGTCTGATAGTGGTCAGTCTGATAGTGGTCCTTCAGTCTGATAGTGGTCCTTCAGTCTGATAGTGGTTCTTCAGTCTGATAGTGGTCCTTCAGTCTGATAGTGGTCCTTCAGTCTGATAGTGGTCAGTCTGATAGTGGTCCTTCAGTCTTATAGTGGTCAGTCTGATAGTGGTCCTTCAGTCTGATAGTGGTCCTTCAGTCTGATAGTGGTCCTTCAGTCTGATAGTGGTCCTTCAGTCTGATAGTGGTCAGTCTGATAGTGGTTCTTCAGTCTGATAGTGGTCCTTCAGTCTGATAGTGGTCAGTCTGATAGTGGTCCTTCAGTCTGATAGTGGTCCTTCAGTCTGATAGTGGTCCTTCAGTCTGACAGTGGTCCTTCAGTCTGATAGTGGTCCTTCAGTCTGATAGTGGTCAGTCTGATAGTGGTCAGTCTGATAGTGGTCCTTCAGTCTGATAGTGGTCAGTCTGATAGTGGTCCTTCAGTCTGATAGTGGTCATTCAGTCTGATAGTGGTCCTTCAGTCTGATAGTGGTCAGTCTGATAGTGGTCCTTCAGTCTGATAGTGGTCCTTCAGTCTGATAGTGGTCAGTATGATAGTGGTCCTTCAGTCTGATAGTGGTCAGTCTGATTGTGGTCCTTCAGTCTGATAGTGGTCCTTCAGTCTGATAGTGGTCTTTCAGTCTGATAGTGGTCAGTCTGATAGTGGTCCTTCAGTCTGATAGTGGTCCTTCAGTCTGATAGTGGTCAGTCTGATAGTGGTCCTTCAGTCTGATAGTGGTCAGTCTGATAGCGGTCCTTCAGTCTGATAGTGGTCCTTCAGTCTGATAGTGGTCCTTCAGTCTGATAGTGGTCAGTCTGATAGTGGTCCTTCAGTCTGATAGTGGTCCTTCAGTCTGATAGTGGTTCTTCAGTCTGATAGTGGTCAGTCTGATAGTGGTCCTTCAGTCTGATAGTGGTGTTTCAGTCTGATAGTGGTCAGTCTGATAGTGGTCCTTCAGTCTGATAGGGGTCCTTCAGTCTGATAGTGGTCCTTCAGTCTGATAGTGGTCCTTCAGTCTGATAGTGGTCCTTCAGTCTGATAGTGGTCAGTCTGATAGTGGTCCTTCAGTCTGATAGTGGTCCTTCAGTCTGATAGTGGTCTTTCAGTCTGATAGTGGTCAGTCTGATAGTGGTCCTTCAGTCTGATAGTGGTCCTTCAGTCTGATAGTGGTCAGTATGATAGTGGTCCTTCAGTCTGATAGTGGTCAGTCTGATAGTGATCCTTCAGTCTGATAGTGGTCAGTCTGATAGTGGTCCTTCAGTCTGATAGTGGTCCTTCAGTCTGATAGTGGTCCTTCAGTCTGATAGTGGTCAGTCTGATAGTGGTCAGTCTGATAGTGGTCCTTCAGTCTGATAGTGGTCAGTCTGATAGTGGTCCTTCAGTCTGATAGTGGTCATTCAGTCTGATAGTGGTCCTTCAGTCTGATAGTGGTCAGTCTGATAGTGGTCCTTCAGTCTGATAGTGGTCCTTCAGTCTGATAGTGGTCCTTCAGTCTGATAGTGGTCAGTCTGATTGTGGTCCTTCAGTCTGATAGTGGTCCTTCAGTCTGATAGTGGTCTTTCAGTCTGATAGTGGTCAGTCTGATAGTGGTCCTTCAGTCTGATAGTGGTCCTTCAGTCTGATAGTGGTCAGTCTGATAGTGGTCTTTCAGTCTGATAGTGGTCAGTCTGATAGCGGTCCTTCAGTCTGATAGTGGTCCTTCAGTCTGATAGTGGTCCTTCAGTCTGATAGTGGTCAGTCTGATAGTGGTCCTTCAGTCTGATAGTGGTCCTTCAGTCTGATAGTGGTTCTTCAGTCTGATAGTGGTCAGTCTGATAGTGGTCCTTCAGTCTGATAGTGGTGTTTCAGTCTGATAGTGGTCAGTCTGATAGTGGTCCTTCAGTCTGATAGGGGTCCTTCAGTCTGATAGTGGTCAGTCTGATAGTGGTCCTTCAGTCTGATAGTGGTCCTTCAGTCTGATAGTGGTGTTTCAGTCTGATAGTGGTCAGTCTGATAGTGGTCCTTCAGTCTGATAGTGGTCCTTCAGTCTGATAGTGGTCTTTCAGTCTGATAGTGGTCAGTCTGATAGTGGTCCTTCAGTCTGATAGTGGTCCTTCAGTCTGATAGTGGTCAGTCTGATAGTGGTCAGTCTGATAGTGGTCAGTCTGATAGCGGTCCTTCAGTCTGATAGTGGTCCTTCAGTCTGATAGTGGTCCTTCAGTCTGATAGTGGTCCTTCAGTCTGATAGTGGTCCTTCAGTCTGATAGTGGTCAGTCTGATAGTGGTTCTTCAGTCTGATAGTGGTCCTTCAGTCTGATAGTGGTCAGTCTGATAGTGGTCCTTCAGTCTGATAGTGGTCAGTCTGATAGTGGTCCTTCAGTCTGATAGTGGTCCTTCAGTCTGATAGTGGTCCTTCAGTCTGATAGTGGTCCTTCAGTCTGATAGTGGTCAGTCTGATAGTGGTCCTTCAGTCTGATAGTGGTCCTTCAGTCTGATAGTGGTCAGTCTGATAGTGGTCCTTCAGTCTGATAGTGGTCCTTCAGTCTGATAGTGGTCCTTCAGTCTGATAGTGGTCCTTCAGTCTGATAGTGGTCTTTCAGTCTGATAGTGGTCCTTCAGTCTGATAGTGGTCCTTCAGTGTGATAGTGGTCTTTCAGTCTGATAGTGGTCAGTCTGATAGTGGTCCTTCAGTCTGATAGTGGTCCTTCAGTCTGATAGTGGTCAGTCTGATAGTGTTCCTTCAGTCTGATAGTGGTCAGTCTGATAGCGGTCCTTCAGTCTGATAGTGGTCCTTCAGTCTGATAGTGGTCCTTCAGTCTGATAGTGGTCCTTCAGTCTGATAGTGGTCCTTCAGTCTGATAGTGGTCAGTCTGATAGTGTTCCTTCAGTCTGATAGTGGTCAGTCTGATAGCGGTCCTTCAGTCTGATAGTGGTCCTTCAGTCTGATAGTGGTCCTTCAGTCTGATAGTGGTCCTTTAGTCTGATAGTGGTCCTTCAGTCTGATAGTGGTCAGTCTGATAGTGGTCCTTCAGTCTGATAGTGGTCCTTCAGTCTGATAGTGGTCCTTCAGTCTGATAGTGGTTCTTCAGTCTGATAGTGGTTCTTCAGTCTGATAGTGGTCCTTCAGTCTGATAGTGGTCCTTCAGTCTGATAGTAGTCCTTCAGTCTGATAGTGGTCCTTCAGTCTGATAGTGGTCCTTCAGTCTGATAGTGGTCCTTCAGTCTGACAGTGGTCCTTCAGTCTGATAGTGGTCCTTCAGTCTGATAGTGGTCCTTCAGTCTGATAGTGGTCCTTCAGTCTGATAGTGGTCCTTCAGTCTGACAGTGGTTCTTCAGTCTGATAGTGGTCCTTCAGTCTGATAGTGGTCCTTCAGTCTGATAGTGGTCCTTCAGTCTGATAGTGGTCAGTCTGATAGTGGTTCTTCAGTCTGATAGTGGTACTTCACCACTGCTACATCCTCCTTTTCCTTCTCTATTTGGTGTGATTTGATTTGATTTGATGATGGCATCACATGAGTTTCCTCTCTTCTGTTATATGTCTTTATATGTGAACAACCCTACATCTCTCCCCCCACATTTCCCAGGTATGTTTCTTGTTTGCTCTAAAGCTCAGGGTCAGGTATGACAGAGTCTAAGAGCTTCCTCCCAAAAACAGCATACAGTACATTGAATGAAGGTGCACAGATAGAATTATGCTGCATTTTTTAAAGTGTGCATATTTTCAAATGGCATGATCTGTGTAACTGTGTACACGGATATAATGCTTCCACTTACGCTAATGCTTTAGTGATATGGTAAACCAATCATGTGACCTCTGTGATGATCTTGAATGAACATCAAAAGTCTAGAAATAAACACTCCCCGTAATACTGATGCACAACAGGAAGCAGAAAAGGCAGCTTTGTTAGCAGCAGAGATGTGTCTTGTGGACCTTTCTCGTGTTATTGATGTGTACACTACCTATTGGTTTATTTTCAATGCTGATATGCATAATTAATGACACGGTCTCCCTCGGGAAAGAAGTGACCTTCTGACCTCAACGGAAGGTTAAACAAACGTGTGTGATATAGGACCAAACCAACCAATCAGCAGGCAGCAGCCCACAGTCTTACCTCCACCAGACCTTGTAGTATACGGACACAGATGACGCAGCGATAGTCCACGCGGGCAGCGGAGGGGATGAGCATGTTGAGGGTGGACGTGAGGAAGATGGCCAGCCCAAACACTCTGCGAACAAAGAGAAAACAACGGAAAATACTATTTGTAAATCAGCCAATCCCAATCCCATACACTAGCTGGCCCTAGCCTATCAATTGAATGAATACTGTGCTGTAAACAAAAGTGGACATAAAATACTGTACATGGACCGACATGGAATTATGTCTCAACAAAATGGTTTCGTTATTATCATATTTCATGTACAGCTAAAATAATAATATTTTCTCTCTATGTGTTCTAACTATCATGCTGGACATTTAAAACATAAAATAATCAAGATATGAGAAAAGAAAGAACAAAACAAAACAGCTGAAGCTTCGTTTTGGGGGTGAAATGACAAGGTGAGGACAGTCTGTCACAGCAGAAGGTGCTCAGATGGGACAGACTAGAGACGGTCCCTGCTGAATTACACTAAACCAGTAGAATATTTATCATCTCAATCCTGTCTCAATGTGGATAGGAATATAATAAAATGCATGTATATTTTAGTCATTTAGCAGACGCTCTTATCCAGGGCGATTTATAGAACAGAATATCGCCTATTTCCACAGACATTATTTTGCATGGTTGTGTATATAGCCAATAATATTTTCTAATGAAATGTGAACATTTTATTTTAAAGCAACAATTGGGAAATAAAAATGATAGGCCTATTTGTTCATTTTTTTTATCTCGTCCTAACTGTGAACAATTGAGCGCACATAACATGTCTGGCATTACTACTGCCCGTTGCCATGCCTCCCACCGAGTAAAAAAAAAAGAAGATTCGACACGGTAGTCCCGCGGGAGCTCATTATCACGAGGAGGCACGAGGAGGCACGCCTCGCAGCCGGTAATAGAATTCCCAATATCTGACGCGAGGTCAGAGTCCTCCTCCGTGATACCAGCTAAATCCACCCGTCTGACACACATTTGGCTTTAACAAGTGTCTGCTTTAAACTGAAACGGTGTTACTCTGGTTATACATCTCACAGGTAGATGTCAACGGAAAAAGTACTAGAACAGAACAGAACAAAACTGTGGTGAAGTTTCACCGCAGTTAGAATAGAACAGAAAACATATAGAATATAATAGAACGTATATAGAATAGAACAGAACGTATATATAATAGAACAGAACGTATATAGAATAGAACAGAAGGTATATAGAATAGAACAGAACGTGTATAGAATAGAACAGAACGTATATAGAATATAACAGAACGTGTATAGAATAGAACAGAACGTATATAGAATATAACAGAACGTGTATAGAATAGAACAGAACGTATATAGAATATAACAGAACGTGTATAGAATAGAACAGAACGTATATAGAATAGAACAGAACGTATATAGAATAGAACAGAAGGTATATAGAATAGAACAGAACGTATATAGAATATAACAGAACGTATTCTAGAATAGAACATAATGTATATAGAATAGAACAGAACGTATATAGAATATAACAGAACGTATTCTAGAATAGAACATAATGTATATAGAATAGAACAGAACGTATATAGAATAGAACAGAACGTATATAGAATAGAACAGAACGTATATAGAATAGAACAGAACGTATATAGAATAGAACAGAGCGTATATAGAATAGAACAGAGCGTATATAGAATAGAACAGAACGTATATAGAATAGAACAGAACGTATATAGAATAGAACAGAACGTATATAGAATAGAACAGAACGTATATAGAATAGAACAGAACGTATATAGAATAGAACAGAACGTATATAGAATAGAACAGAACGGAATATAATATAATATATTAACTGTATTAGGCCTAATTGATTTTTTCCCAAAAGAAACTTCAGTATAGATACATGTTATACTATTTAATATGTTTTTCTGATGACATTTACCTGTTTGCTGCTAGTCGTGAGCATATCCACCCTCCGGGTATTTGTGTGACGATGTAACCCCAGAAGAATGAACCGTGGATCATCCCCACCGTCTCTGGATCCCAGTTAAACTTCGCTTTCTTCCCAAAACCAAACAATAACACACAGAAACACCAGATGAGTTATTGTCAGCTCGGGGATTTGAACTTGCAACAGTTACTAGCCCAACGCTCTAACCACTAGGCTACCCTGCCGACCCAAAATGTGCATAACAATGTCCTGATTGTTCTCTATTTTTTCATAAACATTATCAAGTAAAATTGTGTGAACGGTATAGATTAATACTGTTATACAGGCTTTGGATTCTTAAAGGGGCATTCCAACAAGAAATGTTGCTTGGGCCAACATAAAGGGACGGGGAAAAGGATCAAAGTTGGAATTCCAACTCTATTAATTCGCTAATTTAAGTTTGCAGACTTTATTCCTATGATAAAAGTCGTGATGACTGCAGGGTTTATGTGGGCTATGGTGTCTGTTTTGTTGGATGACTCATTCAATTGAAATCGTGCCTTTGCTATCTCAGATGCAGAAGAAGAGGGGGCGGGGACTGGGTCATATCGTTCCCATTCCTATTGGCAACCAATTCACTGCCTATATAGTGCACTGCTTTAGACCAAGTCCCATAGGGAGTAGTGCTCCATTTGAGGGCCCCTAGGGTTCTGGTAAAACCAGTTCACTGTGTATGGAATAGGGTGTCATTTGGGACGTTAAAAAATATGATAGGCACCTCTGTGATGATGATCTTGCCGTCCTTGTGTATGGTACTGTTATTGACCATGCCCACGATAGCCACGCCCAGGTTACACCGGATTCCGAAGGAGATGCAGAATCCGAGGCCGCTCATGATGGCGATGATGTAACGGCGCGGGAGGCCGAAGCACGTGCAGTCACATAAAGGCGGTTTCTTCTCCTGCTGCTCCGAGGGCCGACCGTCCTCCGTTAACTCGATCACCTCACCTGTCTTCTGACGTTTCTCCACCACCCTTTTAGACCAAACAGGAACCCGTAGGACTATTAATAACATCCTGTATATCCTTTAAAAAATATATTTGGCTATTCTTGTAATTATCAGGCTTATTTAAAAGTTATATGGCAAACACATTGGCTTTTAAATTGAATAGGCCTTTAAGGCTAAGCTAATTAACACCAGATAGATGGCTACGGCGAGAAAGTGGAGACATTTCGTTGTATTATAAGGTAAAGAATAATGATATATCCACTTATTTTGAATGTTTTGAAGGAAATTTTTGAAGATCATTCGGATTGGTGTGAAAAAAAGTGTTTATTCTCTAAATTAGACTGAATCACCATCTGTTTGTCTATTTTATTATTATTATTATTATTTTTTTTTTAAATATATATTTTTTACTCGTTCTTCAAATATTGAAACATAATTTAAAATTGCACGGAAATGTGTAGTAATTTTATTCTGAAAGGGCAAATCAAGAGTTAAAGTGCTGATGTTATTTGTAAAACTATGACATTTTATCGTGCCATGTTTAAATTCCACCTGTTCTAAAAAACGACAGCTTGGCTAAATGAATGCAATAAAAGGACCTTCGTACCGCATTGCAGCAGTACACAGACAGCACGGAACTTACATGTATGCTACATGTAAGTTCCGGTATACTGAGAGCTCAATAAGATAACCAATTAAATGTATTAAGATCGAGTTTAGCATTTTATTAGATTAAAATGTAAGATGTATGATAACAAATGATGGGCTACTAAATTCGATAGATGTGATAAGATAAGATTGCATAGGAAAACCAAGAGTCTTCTGCCAACATTGTATTGTGTGATGTATCACGACATTACTATTCAGTGGAATGGTTAACACCTCCAACCACAGGGAATAGAAACACTATAATGAATAAACCATGTAAGAAAAAAAAATATCTGTTTCAAAAATAGATTGCTAATAAAACGCAATGTAAAACATTTTTATTAGCTCTTACCATTGAATATGTGAATTACAATTTTTTGTTTCAATCAATCATCAATCTTTATAGTGAAAACCACATTATTTTCAGTCACGAAAAACGAAATTAATTAGCTTAAATAATGCTTTTGGAAAGTCACGTGTTTCAATCCTGACAATTTAGAAGGATCGTGTTCTTCTATCATTTTAAAATTATTCGATCAAAAACTTGAATTTAGAAAAAACAAGAAATGTGATCACCATGGTAGCCTATATATATAGAGTATTTTCCTTTAAAAATCCATTCATTGATTTTCCAATGCAGTGTCGCATTTTACACGACCACAAAGAAAGTTGATATTTAACAGATCGATCTTGGTTAATACTGATGAATATATAATGTAACAGATATCCCCGACCCCTTGTGTCACGACGCGTTCTGATGCATTAATTATTTAAAACACAACCCTCACTCTCCCGGGAAATAACTGATCCTTAAATATTCGACCACTCTGATATTATTGTGCATTTCCACTTCCTGTCTTGTTGATAATTAATCTAAAAATATGTGTGTTTTTTTTCTCTTTTGAATTTAGTCCAGAATCACAGCAACCAATTTGCAAGTGAGATTTATTTTCTCATGGGGTTTTGGTGCAAGTGAGATTTTATTTCTCATGGGGTTTGGGTGTTAGTGAGATTTTTTCTTCTCATTGCCTGGATGGGACAGGAAGCAATTCACACCTGCATTACATATGGATGGATATACATTTAACATTTAAATTCCCTATTTACGCTTTTTATTTTTTTTATTTATTTTTTACCGTAATCGGAGGTGAAAAGCAGACAGAGAGAAGGGGGAAGGGTTCGAGCTACTTATTTTACCTGTACAGATGGCCGAAGGTCTTTCCAGCCAATTTCTTCAGCCCTTCTTTACTGGGCGGGAAAGCCCGATGCTTAACGGGTTCGGGATCGGATTCCATGATTCCAAATTCTTCTTGATTTCTGCTCGATTTCTTTTATATTACGATAAATAATTCAAATATGGAATATTGCTAAACATATTCGGTAAAATGTGAATCCGAATTATACACCTCTTTCTCGGAAGAAAATCGAGGTTTAGACATCCAATGCCAGGTGTATTGAATGAGCTGAGAAAAAACCCGATTATATTGCAGAATTAGGCGACCAATCTGATATGGTATGGGTTCACAGTCACAAAACAGTCTGATAAATCTTCCTTTGCCTTATGCAATGTACATCCATTCAGTGCCATCTTGTAGGCTACAGATCCCAGTCAATTGCTAAAATAAAAAACATAAAAATCACCCTCTTGATAACGTTTGAAATGTGTCCACGATATGATAAGATTATGACAGAAACAACGTCAATGATTATGCGGAAAAGTCAAAATTGTATGGCTATTTTCCAGTGGAAGAAGCTCCACTCTCCCTTATCTTTCGTGACGACCTACAGTGAGGCAGGTAGCGGTTAGGAGAACGTTCAGCACCACGGAGAGCGAACGGCTGCGCGCGCCCAGTCAGCTGTGTCGTGTACCTGTCGACAGCTCCGCTCCGTGGCGCGCGATACACAACACATGCGCACACTCTTCTCTCTTTACCCGGGGTGTGTTCATATTGGCAAGGTTGATTTACATTCAGTGTACACACTTCGTGACTAAAACATGATAATTGTTGCACTGGTTGCATCACTGCCTGGTATGGCAACTGCTCGACCTCCGACCGCAAGGCACTACATATGGTAGTGCGTACGACCCAGTACATCACCGGGGCCAAGCTTCCTGCCATCCAGGAACTCTATACCAGGCGGTGTTTGAGGAAGGCCCTGAAAATTGTCAAAGACTCCAGGAGCCACCCTAGTCATAGACTGTACGTCAAGCAGTACCGGAACGCCAAGTCTAGATCCAAGAGGCTTCTAAAACAGCTTTTAACCCCAAGCCATAAGACTCCTGAACAGCTAATAAAATGGCTACCCAGACTATTTGCATTGACCCCCCCCCCCCCATTTAGTTGATGCTACTCTCTGTTATTATCTATGCATAGTCACTTTAATAACTCTACCTACATGTACATATTACCTCAATTACCTCGACACCGGTGCCCCCCAGCGCATTGACTCTCTACCGGTACCACCTGCATATAGCTCTGCCATTGTTATGTTACTGCTGCTCTTTAATTATTTGTTATGGTTATCTCTTAATTATTTAAAAATAATTATCTCTTATTTTCTTAAAACTGCATTGTTGGTTAAGGGCTTGTAAGTAAGCATTTGTCGTATTCTGCGCATGTGACAAACACAATTACATTTGATTTGAAATCAAAAACGTTTGTCCTCAGTTTAGAGCCTCTGTCGACCCTAGACCCATCTCTGGCAGTTAACAGTTATATTTCAATGGGCCCTTCCAGGGCTCTAGGGGCCTCTAGGGGCCTCTAGGGGGTAATATGGTAACCAGATTACGATATGAATCAAGTCCTATCGGGTAGAGATCATCAACTAGATTCAGCCGCGGGACGATTTTTCCTCGAGCGGATGGTCAGGTGGCCGGAACAATGTACAAATAATAATGCAAATTGACCACAAGAAGCCCAAACAGATATCATATTTTACTAAAACACAAACATTTCAAACCCTGCTTACATTTGCATACGATCACATAAACTCAGCAAAAAAAAGAAACATCCTCTCACTGTCAACTGCGTTAATTTTCAGCCAATTTAACGTGTAAATATTTGCATGAACATAACAAGATTCAACAACTGAGACATAAACTGAACAAGTTCCACAGACATGTGACTAACAGACATGGAATAATGTGTCCCTGAACAAAGGGGGGGTCAAAATCAACAGTAACAGTCAGTATCTGGTGTGGCCACCAGCTGCATTGAGTACTGCAGTGCATCTCCTCCTCATGGACTGCACCAGATTTGCCAGTTCTTTTTGTGAGATGTTATCCCACTCTTCCACCAAGGGACCTGCAGGTTCCCAGACATTTCTGGGGGGAATGGCCCTAGCCCTCACCCTCCGATCCAACATGTCCCAGACATGCTCAAAGGGATTGAGATCCGGGCTCTTCGCTGGCCATGGCAGAACACTGACATTGCTGTCTTGCAGGAAATCACGCACAGAACGAGCAGTATGGCTGGCGGCATTGTCATGCTGGAGGGTCACATCAGGATGAGCCTGCAGGAAGGGTACCACATGAAGGAGGAGAATGTCTCCCTGTAACGCACAGCGTTGAGATTGCATGCAATGACAACAAGCTCAGTCCACCGACCCTCCACTTGCAAATCGATACCGCTCCAGAGTACAGGACTCGGTGTAACGCTCATTCCTTCAACGATAAACACAAATCCGATCATCACCCCTGGTGAGACAAAACCGCGACTTGTCAGTGAAGAGCACCTTTTGCCAGTCCTGTTTGGTCCAGCGCCGATGGGTTTGTGCCCATAGGCAGCGTTGTTGCCGGTGATGTCTGGTGAGGACCTGCCTTACAACAGGCCTACAAGCCCTCAGTCCAGCCTCTCTCAGCTTTTTGCGGACAGTCTGAGCACTGATGGAGGGATTGTGCGTTCCTGGTGTAACTCAGGCAGTTGTTGTTGTCATCCTGTACCTGTCCCGCAGGTGTGATGTTCGGATGTACCTATCCTGTGCAGGTTTTTTTACACGTGGTCTGCCACTGCGAGGACGATCAGCTGTCTGTCCTGTCTCCCTGTAGTGCTGTCTTAGGTGTCTCACAGTATGGATATTGCAATTTATTGCCCTGGCCACATCTGCAGTCCTCATGCCTCCTTGCAGCATGCCCAAGGCACGTTCACGCAAATTAGCAGGGATTCTGGGCATCTTTATTTTGGTGTTTTTCAGAGTCTGTAGAAAGGCCTCTTTAGTGTTCTAAGTTTCCATAACTGTGACCTTAATTGCCTCCTGTCTGTAAGCTGTTAGTGTCTTAACGACCGTTCCACAGGTGCATGTTCATTAATTGTTTATGCTTCATTGAACAAACATGGGAAACAGTGTTTAAACCCTTTACAATGAAGATCTGTGAAGTTATTTTGATTTTTACGAATTATCTTTGAAAGACAGGGTCCTTAAAAAGGGATGTTTCTTTTTTTGCTGAGTTTATATATCCAGTACTATATATCCAGTACTCTAAATCCAGTACTATATATCCAGTACTATATATCCAGTACTACTATATCCAGTACTATATATCCAGTACTCTATATCCAGTACTCTATATCCAGTACTATATATCCAGTACTATATATCCAGTACTCTATATCCAGTACTATATATCCAGTACTCTATATCCAGTACTATATATCCAGCACTACTATATCCAGTACTACTATATCCAGTACTATATATCCAGTACTATATATCCAGTACTCTAAATCCAGTACTATATATCCAGTACTATATATCCAGTACTACTATATCCAGTACTATATATCCAGTACTACTATATCCAGTACTATATATCCAGTACTCTATATCCAGTACTACTATCTATCCAGTACTATATATCCAGTACTATATATTTATATCATGCCTGATCATATTTTGGAACAGATTTCCTAAATGAAAATCACTTGGAGCTGCTGTTTTTACAGAGTCTTTTATGATTTATATTTTCTTAGCTCAAAATGCAAATTTAAATATTGCCTTTGGAAATCACATGGATGATGAACTAGCTATCTACTATTCTATATCTATATATCTACTATTCTACTGTATCTTAATCCTGTCGGAGTTTGAAGCAGAAGTACACGCATTTCGCTACACCCGCAATGACATCTGCTAACCACGTGTATGTGACCAATGACATCTGCTAACCACGTGTATGTGACCAATGACATCTGCTAACCACGTGTATGTGACCAATGACATCTGCTAACCACGTGTATGTGACCAATGACATCTGCTAACCACGTGTATGTGACCAATGACATTTTATTTTTGATTTTATTTAATTTGACGAGGGAAATGTAATCACTGGTGATGCAAATAAAAGTGTAATACTTATAGTAACCATACAGTGGCAGTGTTGTGTTGGAAAGCACACAGCTGCTTTTTAATGTATTTATTTCATTCTTATTTAACCTTTATTTAACTTGGCAAGTCAGTTAAGAACAACTTCTTATTTACAATGACGGCCTACCAAAAGGCAAAAGGCCTCCTGCGGGGACGGGGGCTGGGATTAAAAACAAATAAATATATAAATATAGGACAAAAACACACATCACGATAAGAGAGACAACACTACATAAAGAGAGACCTAAGACAACAACAAAGCAAGTCAGCAACACATGACAACACAGCATGGTAGCAACACAACATGACAACAACATGGTAGCAACACAACATGGTAGCAGAGGATGAGGGCTGCAGTAGGTATCTCAGATAGGGGGGAGTGAGGCCTAAGAGGGTTTTATAAATAAGCATCAACCAGTGGGTCTTACGACGGGTATACAGAGACAACCAGTTTACAGAGGAGTATAGAGTGCAGTGATGTGTCCAATAAGAAGCATTGGTGACAAATCTGATGGCCGAATTGTAAAGAACATCTAGCTGCTCGAGAGCACCATTACCGCCAATCTATAAATTACGTCTCCATAATCTATCATGGGTAGGATGGTCATCTGAATCAGGGTTAGTTTGGCAGCTGGGGTGAAAGAGGAACGATCATGATAGAGGAAACCAAGTCTAGATTGAACTTTAGCCTGCAGATTTGATATGTGCTGAGAGAAAGACAGTGTACCGTCTAGCCATACTTCCAAGTACTTGTGTGAGGTGACAACCTCAAGCTCTCCCCAGAAAGGAGAGACAGGTTAAAAATGTTGGAGAGTCTTGGCGATGATAGGGGCTGCAACCTTAAAGAAGAAAGGGTCTAAACCATTTGACCCAGATGTTTTTTGGGGGTCAAGTTTAAGGAGCTCCTTTAGCACCTCGGACTCAGTGACTGCCTGCAGGGAGAAACTTTGTAGTGGGGTGAAAAGAGGGAGAAGCATCGGGGATAGCCACATTAGAAGGCGTGGGGGATAAGGAAATGTTGGACGGGCAAGGAGGCATGGCTGAGTCAAATAGGAATCCTGACTTAATGTGGTGATTAAAGAGTTCAGCCATGTGCTTCTTGTCAGTAATAACCACGTCATCAACATTAAGGGACATGGGCAGCTGTGAGGAGGAGGAAGGTTTATTCTCCAGGTTTTTAACTGTTTTCCAGAACTTCTTGGGGTTAGACCCACAGAGAAAGAACTGCTCCTTAAAGTAACTAACGTTAGCCTTCCGGTTAGCCTGAGTGCACTTATTTCTCATTTGCCTGAACGAGAGCCAGTCAACCTTAGTATGCGTGAGAGCCTTTCGCCTAATGGAATTCTTGAGGTGGAGTAACTCTGCCAGATCACAGTCGAACCAGGGGCTGCACCTGTTTTTAACTCTCATTTTCTTTATGGGGGCGTTTTTGGTAACAATACCACTGAATACATATACAGTACCAGTCAAATAGTCATTGAAGTTGTATGTTCTTTATTTGTACTATTTTCTACATTGTAGAATAATAGTGAAGACATCATGTCAAAACTATGAAATAACACATACGGAATCATGTAGTAACCAAAAAAGTGTTAAACAAATCTAAATATATTTTATATATTTACCTTGATGATATCTTTTGCACACTTGACATTCTCTCAACCAGCTTCACCTGGAATGCTTTTCCAACAGTCTTGAAGGAGTTCCCACATATGATCACTTGTTGGCTGCTTTTCCTTCACTCTGCGGTCCAACTCATCCCAAACCATCTGAATTTGGTTGAGGTCAGGTGACTGTGGAGGCCAGGTCATCTGATGCAGCACTCTCCTTCTTGGTCAAATAGCCTTTACACAGCCTGGAGGTGTGTTTTGCATCATTGTCGTGTTGAAAAACAAATGATAGTCCCACTAAGCGCAAACCAGATGGGACAGCGTATTGCTGCAGAATTCTGTGGGAGCCATGCTTGTTAAGTGTGCCTAAATTCGAAATAAATCACAGACTGTGTCACCAGCAATTCACCCCCACACCATCACTTGTCCTCCTCCATGCTTCACAGTGGGAACCACACATGTGGAGATCATCAGTTCACCTACTCTACATCTCACAAAGACACGGTGATTGCAAACAAAAATTTCAAATTTGGACTCATCAGACCAAAGGACAGATTTCCACCGGTCTAATGTCCATTGCTCGTGTTTCTTGGCCCTAGCAAGTCTCTTCTTATTATTGGTGTCCTTTAGTAATGGTTTCTTTGCAGCAATTCGACCATGAAGTCCTGATTCATGCCGTCTCCTCTGAACAGTTGATGTTGAGATGTGTCTGTTACTTGAACTCTGTGAAGCATTTATTTGAGCTGCAATTTCTGAGGCTGGTAACTCTAATGAACTTATCCTCTGCAGCAGAGGTAACTCTGGGTCTTCCTTTCCTGTGGCGGTCCTCATGAGAGACAGTTATCTCTAATGAACTCATCCTCTGCAGCAGAGGTAACTCTGGGTCTTCCTTTCATGTGGTGGTCCTCATGAGAGACAGTTAACTCTAATGAACTCATCCTCTGCAGCAGAGGTAACTCTGGGTCTTCCTTTCCTGTGGCGGTCCTCATGAAAGACAGTTTCATCATTTGGTTTTTGCACTTGAACATACTTTCAAAGTTCTTGAAATTTTCCCTATTGACTGACCTTCATGTCTTAAAGTAATGGTGGACTGACCTTCATGTCTTAAAGTAATGATGGACTGACCTTCATGTCTTAAAGTAATGATGGACTGACCTTCATGTCTTAAAGTAATGGTGGACTGTTGTGTCTCTGCTTATTTCAGCTGTTCTTGCCATAATATGGACTTGATCTTTTACCAAATAGGCCTATCTTCTTTATACCACCCCAACCGTGTCACAACACAACTGATTGGCTCAAACGCATTAAGGAAAGGAATTCCACAAATTAACTTATAACAAGGTACACCTGTTAAATTGAAATACATTCCAGGTGACTACCTCATGAAGCTGGTTGAGAGAATGCCAAGAGTGTGCAAAGCTGTCATCAAGGCAAAAGGTGGCTACTTTGAAGAATCTCAAATATAAAATCTATTTTGATTTGTTTAACACTTTTTTGGGTTACTACATGATTCCATATGTGTTATTTCATAGTTGTGATGTCTTAACTATTATTCTACAATGTAGAATAGTTAAAAATGGAAAAAAACCTTGAATGAGTAGGCTTGTGGTACTGTATATATGTAAAATCACAATTAGATTTCTTGCCCATATCGTGCAGCCCTACCTGATACCATGCACAGCCACACACACAGTCACACACACACATTATCTCTGATACATTATCTTGTACCACACACACAGCCACACACACACATGATCTCTGATACATTATCTTGTACCACACACACAGCCACACACACACATGATCTCTGATACATTATCTTGTACCACACACACATAGCCACACACACACATGATCTCTGACACATTACAGGTACAAACAGGTCACTGACCATCTCGAATCCCACCGTACCTTCTTCACTACTATTATTCTGGAATGAGTAAGTGTGTCCAAAACTCTGACTGGTACTGCACATATTTTACAAATATGTGAGTACAGATCAAAGCCAGACAACTGTAGTAAAAATATATTGAAAAATATGTACATCAGAAACAAAGTTTACACGAATATACTGCTTGTATTCAACTACACCGAGGGTCCTGAAAAGCAGAGGGAGCTTATGCCCCAGTCCTATGAGCTGAGGAGAAAGACAACTAAAGCACAGACATGATCTCGCTCCAGGTCGTCTTTATTGCAGTCACGCTGTTCATCTCTAGACCACACTTCTCCAGGCATTGTGACAGAGATCTGATAGTCTGTGCAGTCCAGCTGCAATAAAGACAACCTAGACCACACTTCTCCAGGCATTGTGACAGATCTGATAGTCTGTGCAGTCCAGCTGCAATAAAGACAACCTAGACCACACTTCTCCAGGCATTGTGACAGAGATCTGATAGTCTGTGCAGTCCAGCTGCAATAAAGACAACCTAGACCACACTTCTCCAGGCATTGTGACAGATCTGATAGTCTATGCAGTCCAGCTGCAATAAAGACAACCTAGACCACACTTCTCCAGGCATTGTGACAGATCTGATAGTCTATGCAGTCCAGCTGCAATAAAGACAACCTAGACCACACTTCTCCAGGCATTGTGACAGATCTGATAGTCTGTGCAGTCCAGCTGCAATAAAGACAACCTAGACCACACTTCTCCAGGCATTGTGACAGATCTGATAGTCTATGCAGTCCAGCTGCAATAAAGACAACCTAGACCACACTTCTCCAGGCATTGTGACAGAGATCTGATAGTCTGTGCAGTCCAGCTGCAATAAAGACAACCTAGACCACACTTCTCCAGGCATTGTGACAGAGATCTGATAGTCTGTGCAGTCCAGCTGCAATAAAGACAACCTAGACCACACTTCTCCAGGCATTGTGACAGATCTGATAGTCTGTGCAGTCCAGCTGCAATAAAGACAACCTAGACCACACTTCTCCAGGCATTGTGACAGATCTGATAGTCTGTGCAGTCCAGCTGCAATAAAGACAACCTAGACCACACTTCTCCAGGCATTGTGACAGAGATCTGATAGTCTGTGCAGTCCAGCTGCAATAAAGACAACCTAGACCACACTTCTCCAGGCATTGTGACAGATCTGATAGTCTGTGCAGTCCAGCTGCAATAAAGACAACCTAGACCACACTTCTCCAGGCATTGTGACAGATCTGATAGTCTGTGCAGTCCAGCTGCAATAAAGACAACCTAGACCACACCCACCTGCCAAGTATTTTCCAATCAAAGTCGGCCATTTGGAGAGGATGGATTTTTAAACAGTTGGATGGTAATTTACCATGTTCTCTTCCGTCGAAATTCACTGTGGAGTGACAGCTGTCAATCACAGGCCACGCCCAGTGGTCCTCTGTTCCCTTTCCCTCTCAAACATCCCTGTTACTGACGTCACACGACTCTCCCCTGAGTGCTGTCAAACCCAGGCCACGCCCAATGGTCCTCTGGTTCCTTTCCCTCTCAAACATCCCTGTTACTGACGTCACATGACTCTCCCCTGAAGTGCTGCCCGGAACTCTTTTCTAAACTGTTGCTAAACAGGCGGTTTGACGCAGGTGTTCAGGCTACATAGACAGATCTCCAGGGAGAATGCCAGGTCTACGGGCTGCTAGGACACGGACAGCCTGGGTACACCATTGGCATCATGATGGCTGCGTTCCTGGTCATGTGGTACGACAGGTAGAACAGGGAGAAGATTATGAACATGACTGTTAAGACAAGGGTCAGACGGAGACGTCGCCCCCTGCTGTGGTGGAGGTGTTTCTGCGGGCGGCGGCTGCTGAGGTGGCGCTCTCTGACACTACGGGTGGCAGACACACCAATAAATAGCATGAGTTGTCGCACATACAGTACCAACATTTTGGAGAGGTATTGTTTGACAGAATAGTAAACTTCTGTAAAAAAATAAATACATTTAGTCAGTCTATTCTTCCAATAATTTAAAAAGAGGGAAGTTCAGGAATTTACAACTTAATTGTACAACTTCAGGATTCTTCGCCCTGAAAGTAGTCTTCTGGGTCAGGAGAAACTGTAATCCATGGTTAGGGTTAAACAGTCACCACAAACTTCAGCTGACTTTAGCCACCACTAGCTAACAATCATTGAAAGTGATGGTATTAGAAAAACTGAATCATGAATTACAGACGGTCCTCTGGAGCTCAGTTGGTTGAGCGTAGCGCTTAGCAACACCAGGAAAATGGTTTCAATACCTAGGACCACCTGTACGCATTGACTAAGTTACATATACAGTTTCTCCTGAACCCCATAAAACTACTTTCCCGGGAGAGGAACCACCTAACATCAAGTTGTACAATCCCGTTTGAATGATTAAGGCCTTTTCTGCACAATGATTCTAAGACTCGAATCTATTGGTAATTGTTTGGCAATTTATTCACTTTACAATTCAGGCATAATACAGTCCAACAGTGAAAACTATCGAGCATACATGAGCAGTGTATCACAATTAAAATGATAGAAAAAGCCAAACAAATTAAAAACACCCAATTTTTCGAAATCAAGATCCAACATCAATATTATTTTAAATATATATATATATATATATATATTAAAAAATAATATTGATATATATATATATATTTTTACAGATTTATGCAATAAAATACATTACCAATAAAACATACAGAAAAGGACGAAAACAGATATTCAAGAGGGAAAAACATAAGAAATGAATAAAAGAGATACTTTTAGGACACACAAAAAAGTCTATAGGTCTATAGGTGATATTTTGAGGCACGAACAAGCATTAGTTTCATAGAGCCCACAGCGTTGGAAAGAACACTTGATCAGTCAAATGTGGGCTATTGGTGTTTTACATGTCACTTGATATTGTGAACACATTCGGGTTTTCTTTTTCGTACCAAACATTCTATATTAGGATGTTCAGCCTGAGATCGAGGTATAGCCAGCTATCATAAAGAAAACAATCACTTCTTAAGTTGATATTACCTTACATAGGTAGTACATTTATACCTTTGGAAACGTATCCTTCATTCAATAAAAAAAACTTTAAAAAAATACTAAAAGACGAAAGCTTATACATTTCACAATTTATTCACTGATTGTACATGCTTCAACCGGTTTTCTTAATTCTCCTTCTTTTTAGACTCTAGATTCAAGTCCAAACATATATAATTATGTGCGATTAAAAAGGTGGGATCCATTTTGAAATATATTTCATTGAATTATATCTCTTCAACATCTGCAGCACAATAGGTTGTTCCTTGGAGATAAACATTAAAGGGCTCGATTCAATCTGTAGCACTGGAGATCTGTGGTATTTAGTGCAACTGAAATGTGAAAGTAATTTGAGCCGAACATACGGTATGCAGCGTTCACCGGGAATAATCTGTTTGTACTGTCTCGTCAACTGCATTCGAGTCAAACAGCAGAAACAGACCAGCAATCAGCTAGTGTCATTTATTTAAGTGCTTTGTGCAACAACAAAAAAAAAACTATAAAATAATGTTCATCTTTCTTTTTCATCACGAACATAAAACCAGAAAATATAACCAGTCATGATGAAAGGCTAAATGCTGTGTTTTGGATGGATGGATAGAGTGAGAGAGACAGACAGACAGACAGAGAGAGTGAGAGAGACAGAGCGAGACAGAGAGTGATGTGTTTTGGATGGAAGGATAGAGTGAGAGACAGACAGAGAGAGTGAGAGAGACAGATAGTGATGTGTTTTGGATGGATAGAGTGAGAGAGACAGACAGAGTGAGAGCGATGTGTTTTGGATGGAAGGAGAAAGAGAGAGAGACAGACAGAGAGAGCGAGAGAGACATAGCGAGAGAGAGAGCAATGTGTTTTGGATGGAAGGAGAGAGAGAGCGAGAGAGGTATGGTGGTATGAGGGACATGACTAGCCCCAGTAGGTGAGGACAAGCTAAGCTTTTATTAGTGATAATGAGTGGGTAAACAAAGGCACATTAAAAAGGGATTGATCTCCTCTCTTTCATCTATCTCTCTCTCTCTCTCTCCCTCTCTCTCTCATCTTTAAAGAACAGAACACACACAGTCAACAGTAAACACCAGCTGCTACTGCCCACTCTCCTCTCCTGCCCAAATCCTGACTTCTGAAATAAGGAAATGATTGCTGAGGCCAAGTATCAGATGATATGTGAAAAAAGTAATACTTTTCCCACATCGTCTGATACTTGGACCTTGGACAGACGCTAAGTTGGCTAGTTGCAGAAGATTAGTAAATACGTTTAAAAGTTCAACTGATATTACTTCAAAATTTAACAAACTGTAGCCTCTTTACTCATTTAACAATTAATTTGTAAAAAATATTAAGGCATTTTGTCTTTGGTTGCTTATAGTATCAAAATGAACACAGTGATTGCATTGGTGTGATAGGCTGAGAGCTAGCTAAAGCTGCCTGGCGTTAACACAATGTTTGTACAGCATTGTGATTGTGAATGACCAGCAAAGTCTCATCACTTCTTCAGAGTACAATCATTTAATAGAGAGTAAACTTATAAGGGAGATGAGATATGAATATGAAATGGACATAACGATTTACAGGGAATGTTACTTTTTAAAGAAATGAGTTACGTTATAACGTTACTTGCATTAAAAGAACGGAAAGTAACTTTTGCGTTTCCAAAAACAACCCTCTGAAGAGAACGAGTACGTGTTGGTCATTCCTTCTTATGCCCAGTAGAGGGCGCACACCACCTTTGAATGGCTTGCATAGCCTAATGTCCGTAGCCTAACTCAAGTAATATTGACAAGACGCAATATCTCATTTACAATTACACATCAGTAAATACCTATATAAAACCAACTGGTCTCAGTAGGTCAGCTCAGGCTACCAATCTGTTATTACACACAGAAACGAACTGGATATTTATTAAACTATACGATCCCATTGTGTAATTCTAGTGCCATTTCCTGTATAATTAATGGTGAAGACGGAGCAGGATAAATGTCCACTCTTATCTACTGAACCTAACTTGATCACCTTGCTACGCGGTTTGTTTTTATTACAAGACAATAAATGAGAAATATCCTGGAGGCGTGTGAATCCCGCAAAGCGCCTTCAGTCAAGATTCGAGGGGTAACCCATCTGTCATTTTCTTCTACCAGTTCAAACGAATGTAAATACTTCCACAATAAAGGCTGTTGTCTTTGCCATCTCGCTAGCTAACTACCAGCTAACAAAGAAAAGGAGAAATAATATTGTAAAATTACTTATTTGAAAAAGTAACTAAGTAACGGACTACTTACATTTAAAAAACGAACGCGTTAGTTTACTCGTTACCACAAGAAAATGATTCTGAGTACTCTAGCGCATTATTTTGTAACGCTTTACCGCCCCAACACCGTTGCCATGCAAGCAGTCATGTTTCCCAGCTCCCTGCTTCCCCCATGTTGTCAGTCAGAAGGACTCTATTGCTGTAGTCTGCATCTAGTAGGCTGCATTTACACAGGCAACACAATTCTGATCTTTTTTTTCTCTCTTCCACTAATTGGTCTTCTGACCAATTAGATCAGTTCTGAAAAAAAAATCTTATGTGATAAGATCTGATGTGATTGGTCAAAACACCAATTAGTGTAAAAAAAAAAGTAAAAAAAAGAAGGAGATCAGAATTGAGCTGCCTGTGTAAACGCAGCCTTAGTATGTTAGTGTGGATGGAAGTGAATGGTGGTTGATTGAAGATGAGATCTGAAATCCCATAGACCACACATGGACAGATCTGGCACTGCTTTAAACATGTCACACTAAATGTAGTATCGTCTTGTATTTAATGATGATGATGATGATGATGATGATGAATGTGATTTATACAGCACCTTTCTACCAACAGAGGTAATCAAAGCGCTATTTCTGTGAGGTTTTCCCTCTATACCCCACCAGCAGACAGAGCCCTGACAGATCTCCCACCGTTCAGGGTAGTTTATAGAGAATCTCCTTAAGACCAGCCCAGGCCCCAGCCCAATCTGAACAGGGTCTTGTTCATGAGGCACCAAACGGAACAAAACAGACTCAAAACTGGGAATTGTCCTATCTCGGACATGTCCGATAACAAAAACGCTAATTATAAATTTCCCGTTGAAAAACGTTTTAAAAAGTTTTCCGTCGTGTGCCCTAATGAACACGAGCCAAAATCAAACGAGTGGGCGGAGGGCGAGGACGGGTGCTAGAGACACTCGGATAGCACTTCGCGCCGGGTTATGTCGGGGTAGTCCACGGGGTTGGAGGAGCAGTCATCGTTCCTGTGGCTTAGCTGGATCTTCAGATTCTCCACCTGAGGTTAAAGAAACAAAGACCCAGAAAAACACTGGATGAATGAATCTGTTTTAAATGATGTGCTTTAAATGATGTGTTTTAAATGATGTGTTTGGAATGATGTGTTTGGAATGATGTGTTTTAAATGATGTGTTTTGAATGATGTGCTATAAATGATGTGCTTTAAATGATGTGTTTGGAATGATGTGTTTGGAATGATGTGTTTGGAATGATGTGTTTGGAATCATGTGTTTTGGAATGATGTGTTTGGAATGATGTGTTTGGAATGATGTGTTTGGAATGATGTGTTTAGAATGATGTGTTTGGAATGATGTGTTTGGAATCATGTGTTTTGGAATGATGTGTTTGGAATGATGTGTTTTGGAATGATGTGTTTGGAATGATGTGTTTGGAATGATGTGTTTGGAATGATGTGTTTAGAATGATGTGCTTTAAATGATGTGTTTTGGAATGATGTGTTTGGAATGTGTGTGTTCTGAATGTGTGTGTTCGGAATGTGTGTGTTCTGAATGTGTGTGTTCTGAATGTGTGTGTTCTGAATGTGTGTGTTCTGAATGTGTGTGTTCTGAATGTGTGTGTTCTGAATGTGTGTGTTCTGAATGTGTGTGTTTGTATTATATCGGCCACCTGGTTAAATAAACTAAATGAAATAAATACATGTGTTATGAAGTGCATGTTGAATGTTTCATGAGGATAAATACCTCGTAGTTATGCAGGTACTCCTGGATGAGGTAGCGTTCCCGTTTGACCCTGGCCTTCACCTCCGCGGGAACGTCAGGAATCATCCATGCCACAAAGAACTTCACCATGAACACCACGTGCTGAGAGACGAGAGAAGACCCATCAACCAATCAAATAACTAGGAAGTGAAGAGATGGAACCCAAACGTAACCCCTGACCTCACACTGGAAATACAGTAACGACCCAAACGTAACCCCTGACCTCACACTGTAAATACAGTAACAAGCCAAACGTAACCTCTGACCTCACACTGGAAATACAGTAACAAGCCAAACGTAACCTCTGACCTCACACTGGAAATACAGTAACAAGCCAAACATAACCTCTGACCTCACACTGGAAATACAGTAACGACCCAAACGTAACCCCTGACCTCACACTGTAAATACAGTAACAAGCCAAACGTAACCTCTGACCTCACACTGGAAATACAGTAACAAGCCAAACGTAACCTCTGACCTCACACTGGGAATACAGTAACAAGCCAAACGTAACCTCTGATCTCACACTGGAAATACAGTAACAACCCAAACGTAACCTCTGACCTCACACTGGAAATACAGTAACAAGCCAAACGTAACCCCTGAACTCACACTGTAAATACAGTAACAAGCCAAACGTAATCTCTGACCTCACACTGGAAATACAGTAACAAACCAAACGTAACCCCTGACCTCACACTGGAAACACAGTAACAACCCAAACGTAACCCCTGACCTCACACTGGAAATACAGTAACAAGCCAAACGTAACCCCTGACCTCACACTGGAAATACAGTAACAAGCCAAACGTAACCTCTGACCTCACACTGGAAATACAGTAGCAACACAAACGTAACCTATGCACCTAGAATATCGCTTTTTGGGGGGGATAGATATATGTGAAGTCTCTATGGATTTAAATGCTGTAGGGAATCTTAACTGTTCTTATTTAGTGACTGACTATTAAGTAAAAATAAAGATCTGTTTTCTATTCACAGATGTAATATATTAGCACAGATACTGTAGACAGCTGGTCATGATTTGGGGACAGATACTGTAGACAGCTGGTCATGATTTGGGGACAGATACTGTAGACAGCTGGTCATGTTTGGGGACAGATACTGTAGACAGCTGGTCATGATTTGGGGACAGATACTGTAGACAGCTGGTCATGATTTGGGGACAGATACTGTAGACAGCTGGTCATAATTTGGGGACAGATACTGTAGACAGCTGGTCATGATTTGGGGACAGATACTGTAGACAGCTGGTCATGTTTGGTGACAGATACTGTAGACAGCTGGTCATGATTTAGGGACAGATACTGTACACAGCTGGTCATGTTTGGGGACAGATACTGTAGACAGCTGGTCATGATTTGGGGACAGATACTGTAGACAGCTGGTCATGATTTGGGGACAGATACTGTAGACAGCTGGTCATGATTTGGGGACAGATACTGTAGACAGCTGGTCATGATTTGGGGACAGATACTGTAGACAGCTGGTCATGATTTGGGGACAGATACTGTAGACAGCTGGTCATGATTTGGGGACAGATACTGTAGACAGCTGGTCATGATTTGGGGACAGATACTGTAGACAGCTGGTTATGATTTGGGGACAGATACTGTAGACAGCTGGTCATGATTTGGGGACAGATACTGTAGACAGCTGGTCATGATTTGGTGACAGATACTGCAGACAGCTGGTCATGATTTTGGGACAGATACTGTAGACAGCTGGTCATGATTTGGGGACAGATACTGTAGACAGCTGGTCATGATTTGGGGACATACTGCAGACAGCTGGTCATGATTTGGGGACAGATACTGCAGACCACAGAAGGAATCTAAGCATTTCTATTTAGTGACTGACTACTAAGTGAAAAGCATGAGCAGAGCTGGTTGAAATGACCGGTGGTTCTCCCGATTGACGCAGTGGTCTAAGGCACTGCATCGCAGTGTTGCGGCGGCACAACAGCCTGTGGTTCGATCCCAGGCTGTCACAACCGGCCGTGACCGGAAGTCCCATATGGAGGGAGGGCACACAATTGGCCCAGTGTCATCCGTATTAGGGGCGGGTTTGGCCGGGGGGACTTTACTTGCCTCATTGCGCTCTAGCGCCGCCTTGTGGCGGGCCGGGCGCCTGTAGGCTGACTTCAATCGTCAGTTGAATGGTGTTTCCTCCGACACATTGGTGCGGCTGGCTTCCGGGTTAAGCACTCCGGGTTATGTCTCTCCCGAGCCCGTTGGGGAGTTGCAGCGGTGAGACAAGATCATAATCATGAAATAAAAAATAACTAAATATATAATCTATTATAGATTGGGCCTCCTCATTCAAGTACGGTACTCATGAGTTTAAGAGTCAAATTTCCCGGGTTAGAGTTTCCACGCCCGTTCTCTAGGTTCTGTTTCTATGGCTGGTTCCAGTAGGGTAGCTAGAGGAGTCCGTCCTACCTCCATGATAATGATGAAGGCCAGCTTGGCAGCCAGGATGTGCCAGAACTGCATGGTGTGAGTGTACTGCTTCTCATGGCCTGGAGGGTAGCGGTAGTCACGGTACCTAGAGGACAGGAAGACAGGAGTTGTTATAAACACACACATAGCGCTTCTCATGGGCCGGTGGTTAGCGGTAGTCACGGTACCTAGAGGACAGGGAGACAGGAGTTGTTATAAACACACACATAGCGCTTCTCATGGGCCGGTGGTTAGCGGTAGTTATACAGAAAATACATACACATTAAAGATAGTCTCTCCGCTCCCCCAATACAATACTATTACTACTACTACCTACTAGTATTGCTACTAGTACTATTACTACTACTGCTACTAGTACTGCTACTAGTACTATTACTACTACTGCTACTACTACTATTACTACTACTGCTACTACTACTACTACTGCTACTACTACTATTACTACTACTACCTACTAGTATTGCTACTAGTACTATTACTACTACTGCTACTAGTACTGCTACTAGTACTATTACTACTACTGCTACTACTACTACTACTGCTACTAGTACTATTACTACTATTGCTACTAGTACTGCTACTAGTACTATTACTACTACTGCTACTAGTACTGCTACTAGTACTGCTACTAGTACTATTACTACTACTGCTACTACTACTGCTACTACTACTACTGCTACTACTACTACTACTGCTACTACTACTATTACTACTACTATTATTATTACTACTACTATTATTATTACTACTACTGCTACTAGTACTGCTACTAGTACTGCTACTAGTACTATTACTACTACTGCTACTACTACTACTACTGCTACTACTACTATTACTACTACTGCTACTAGTACTACAAATATTACTACGACTGCAACTACTACTATTACTACTACTGCTACTACTACTGCTACTACTACTATTACTACTACTGCTACTACTACTGCTACTACTACTATGACTACTACTGCTACTAGTACTGCTACTACTACTATTACTACTACTGCTACTACTACTGCTACTACTACTATTACTACTACTGCTACTACTACTATTACTACTACTGCTACTAGTACTGCTACTACTACTATTACTACTACTGCTACTACTACTGCTACTACTACTATTACTACTACTGCTACTAGTACTGCTACTACTACTATTACTACTACTGCTACTAGTACTGCTACTACTACTATTACTACTACTGCTACTACTACTGCTACTAGTACTGCTACTAGTACTATTACTACTACTGCTACTACTACTGCTACTACCACTATTACTACTACTGCTACTACTACTGCTACTACTACGGCTACTACTACTACTACTGCTACTACTACTACTACTATTACTACTAATGCTACTAGTACTGCTACCACTACTATTACTACTACTGCTACTAGTACTGCTACTACCACTGCTACTACTACTACTACTACTAGTACTGCTACTAGTACCACTACTACTACTATTACTAGTACTGCTACTAGTACTGCTACTACTATTACTACTACTGCTACTAGTACTGCTACTACCACTATTACTACTACTGCTACTACTACTGCTACTGCTACTACTATTACCACTACTACTATTACTACTGCTACTAGTACTACAAATATTACTACGACTGCAACTACTACTATTACTAATACTACTACTACTACTGCTACTAGTACTGCTACTACTACTACAAATATTACTACGACTGCAACTACTACTATTACTACTACTGCTACTGCTACTACTACTATTACTACTACTGCTACTACTACTACTGCTACTACTATTACTAATACTACTACTACTACTGCTACTAGTACTGCTACTACTACTGCTACTACTACTATTACTACTACTACTACTGCTACTGCTACTAGTACTGCTACTACTACTATTACTACTACTGCTACTACTACTACTACTACCACTACCACTACTACTACTGCTACTGCTACTACTACTGCTACCACCACACACACACCCACCTACACCTACACCTACCTGCAGGTGGTGATGACAGAGCTGTTGAACCATTCAGGGCTCTCTCCGTCATCAGGCCGGTTGTCCTCAGAGAAGCCAGAGATGTTGAACACTGACAGACTATTGTTGATGTAGCCCTTCATAGAGAGATCGTTGTCAGGGCTGTAGGCATACATGTACACCAGCCGGGGAATCATGTCTGATGTGAAGGCTACGATGAACGCCTGAGGGGTAGAAAAAGCTCGTTTAGATATTAAAATAACATTACAAAAAGTAGATGGATTATAAGCACTGAGTATAAGGAGAGTCCCATAGGTCGATGGGGCGGCAGGTAGCCTAGTGGTTAGAGCGACAGGTAGCCTAGTGGTTAGAGCGGCAGGTAGCCTAGTGGTTAGAGCGGCAGGTAGCCTAGTGGTTAGAGCGGCAGGTAGCCTAGTGGTTAGAGCGGCAGGTAGCCTAGTGGTTAGAGCGACAGGTAGCCTAGTGGTTAGAGCGGCAGGTAGCCTAGTGGTTAGAGCGGCAGGTAGCCTAGTGGTTAGAGCGACAGGTAGCCTAGTGGTTAGAGCGGCAGGTAGCCTAGTGGTTAGAGCGGCAGGTAGCCTAGTGGTTAGAGCGGCAGGTAGCCTAGTGGTTAGAGCGGCAGGTAGCCTAGTGGTTAGAGCGGCAGGTAACCTAGTGGTTAGAGCGGCAGGTAGCCTAGTGGTTAGAGCGGCAGGTAGCCTAGTGGTTAGAGCGGCAGGTAGCCTAGTGGTTAGAGCGGCAGGTAGCCTAGTGGTTAGAGCGGCAGGTAGCCTAGTGGTTAGAGCGGCAGGTAGCCTAGTGGTTAGAGGGGCAGGTAGCCTAGTGGTTAGAGCGGCAGGTAGCCTAGTGGTTAGAGCGGCAGGTAGCCTAGTGGTTAGAGCGGCAGGTAGCCTAGTGGTTAGAGCGGCAGGAGGCCTAGTGGTTAGAGCGGCAGGTAGCCTAGTGGTTAGAGCGGCAGGTAGCCTAGTGGTTAGAGCGGCAGGTAGCCTAGTGGTTAGAGCGGCAGGTAGCCTAGTGGTTAGAGCGGCAGGTAGCCTAGTGGTTGGAGCGGCAGGTAGCCTAGTGGTTAGAGCGGCAGGTAGCCTAGTGGTTAGAGCGGCAGGTAGCCTAGTGGTTAGGGCGGCAGGTAGCCTAGTGGTTAGGGCGGCAGGTAGCCTAGTGGTTAGAGTGGCAGGTAGCCTAGTGGGTAGAGCGGCAGGTAGCCTAGTGGTTAGGGCGGCAGGTAGCCTAGTGGTTAGAGCGGCAGGTAGCCTAGTGGTTAGAGCGGCAGGTAGCCTAGTGGTTAGGGTGGCAGGTAGCCTAGTGGTTGGGCGGCAGGTAGCCTAGTGGTTAGAGCGGCAGGTAGTCTAGTGGTTAGAGCGGCAGGTAGCCTAGTGGTTAGAGCAGCAGGTAGCCTAGTGCTCTCTACTGTACTCTACTGTACTGTACTCTCTACTGTACTCTACTCTACTGTACTCTAGTCTACAGTACTCTACTCTCTACTGTACTCTACCTACTCTACTCTCTACTGTACTGTACTCTACCTACTCTACTCTCTACTGTACTCTACCTATTCTACTCTCTACTGTACTGTACTCTACCTACTCTACTCTCTACTGTACTCTACTCTACTGTACTCTACCTAATCTACTCTCTACTGTACTCTACCTATTGTACTGTACTCTACTGTACTCTAGTGTACTCTCCTACACTCTACTCTATACTCTACACTCTATTTTACTCTACTCCACACTCTACTGTACTCTACTCTTCTGTACTCTACTGTACTCTAGTGTACTCTCCTGCAATCTACTCTATACTCTACACTCTATTTTACTCTACTCTACACTCTACTGTACTCTACTCCTCTGTACTCTACTGTACTTTAGGACAGCCATACTCACGTTGGTGACGACTGAGAAAACGGCAACTCCGTTCAGTATTTCCTGCCAGGCTCCGATGCTGTGGGCTTTGGCCGCTACGGGCCGGCGGAACTGGGTGGTGAACTTCCAGGCGTCCACTCTAACTTCTATAATGTTGTTCAACAGCGCCAGCAGGGGGGCCAGAGGGAAGGAGGCCACGAACAGAGTGATGAAACCAAACTGGATCACTGTGTTGGAGAGGGGAGGAGATATGATGGTGAGATACAGGGACACAGGTGTCCTCTGAAGGAGAGCAGGATATCTTGCAATGAGTATTAGATTTCTTTAGAAGGTATGGCTGTTTCTCAATTTATGTTTCTATATTTTATTAGAGGGTAAGGCTGTTTCTCAATTTATGTTTCTATATTTTATTAGAGGGTAAGGCTGTTTCTCAATTCATCTTTCCTCGATTTCTTGCACCCCCTACAGTTTTCAAAACGCAAAGGGACGTCAACGTCCCTCCCTCAGATCTCCTCCTCCAAAACATTTTAATAAGGAGGTGAAGAGAGAAGATACGAGGAATCAATGAAAGACTAATTGAGAAAGCACCTACAGTGCATTCGGAAAGATTTCAGACCCCTTGACTTTTTCCACATTTTGTTATGTTACAGCCTTATTCTAAAATGGATTCAATAGTTTTTTCCCCTCCTCATTGTCTTGGCTGTGTGCTTAAGGTTGGTGTCCTGTTGGAAGGTTAAACTTCACCCAAGTCTGAGGTCCTGAGCAAGTTTTCATCAAGGATCTCTCTGTACTTTGCTCCATTCATCTTTACTTCGACCCTGACTAGTCTCCCAGTCCCTGCTGCTGAAAAACATCCCCACAGCATGATGCTGCTGCCACCACCATGCTTCACCGTAGGGATTGTACCAGCTTTCCTCCAGACATGACGCTTGGACTGGAGATGGGGCCGGAGGGGACGGCTGCCGTCTTAACGGCTCTTAACCAATCATGCTATTTTGTTTGTTTTTTCGCGTTGTTCGTAACTTGTTTTGTACATAATGTTGCTGCAACCGTCTCTTATGACCAAAAAGAGTTTCTGGACATCAGAACTGGGATTATTCACCTCAAAATGGACGATGAGTTCTTCTTCAATGAGTCGGACGCGAGGGATATTCTACAGACACCCGATCAGGCCCAGATCCCCGTGATTCGCTGGAAAAGGAAACGTAGGTTTCGCGGAAAGAGATCAGGATGCCTTGTGAGGATCAGGAGACGAGTGGCTAATCTGCCCTTGCCTTCCTTTCTGCTAGCTAACATTCAATCGCTGGAAAATAAACGGGACGAACTGAAAGCACGTACAGTGCCTTGCGAAAGTATTCGGCCCCCTTGAACTTTGCGACCTTTTGACACATTTCAGGCTTCAAACATAAAGATATAAAACTGTATTTTTTTGTGAAGAATCAACAACAAGTGGGACACAATCATGATGTGGAACGACATTGATTGGATATTTCAAACTTTTTTAACAAATCAAAAACTGAAAAATTGGGCGTGCAAAATGATTCAGCCCCCTTAAGTTAATACTTTGTAGCACCACCTTTTGCTGCGATTACAGCTGTAAGTCGCTTGGGGTATGTCTCTATCAGTTTTGCACACCGAGAGACTGACATTTTTTCCCATTCCTACTTGCAAAACAGCTCGAGCTCAGTGAGGTTGGATGGAGAGCATTTGTGAACAGCAGTTTTCAGTTCTTTCCACAGATTCTCGATTGGATTCAAGTCTGGACTTTGAATTGGCCATTCTAACACCTGGATATGTTTATTTTTGAACCATTCCATTGTAGATTTTTCTTTATGTTTTGGATCATTGTCTTGTTGGAAGACAAATCTCCGTCCCAGTCTCAGGTCTTTTGCAGACTCCATCAGGTTTTCTTCCAGAATGGTCCTGTATTTGGCTCCATCCATCTTCCCATCAATTTTAACCATCTTCCCTGTCCCTGCTGAAGAAAAGCAGGCCCAAACCATGATGCTGCCACCACCATGTTTGACAGTGGGGATGGGGTGTTCAGGGTGATGAGCTGTGTTGCTTTTACGCCAAACATAACGTCTTGCATTGTTGCCAAAAAGTTCAATTTTGGTTTAATCTGACCAGAGCACCTTCTTCCACATGTTTGGTGTGTCTCCCAGGTGGCTTGTGGCAAACTTTAAACAACACTTTTTATGGATATCTTTAAGAAATGGCTTTCTTCTTGCCACTCTTCCATAAAGGCCAGATTTGTGCAATATACGACTGATTGTTGTCCTAGAGTCTCCCACCTCAGCTGTAGATCTCTGCAGTTCATCCAGAGTGATCATGGGCCTCTTGGCTGCATCTCTGATCAGTCTTCTCCTTGTATGAGCTGAAAGTTTAGAGGGACGGCCAGGTCTTGGTAGATTTGCAGTGGTCTGATACTCTTTCCATTTCAATATTATCGTTTGCACAGTGCTCCTTGGGATGTTTAAAGCTTGGGAAATATTTTTGTATCCAAATCCGGCTTTAAACTTCTTCACACCAGTATCTCGGACCTGCCTGGTGTGTTCCTTGTTCTTCATGATGCTCTCTGCGCTTTTAACGGACCTCTGAGACTATCACAGTGCAGGTGCATTTATACGGAGACTTGATTACACACAGGTGGATTGTATTTATCATCATTAGTCATTTAGGTCAACATTGGATCATTCAGAGATCCTCACTGAACTTCTGGAGAGAGTTTGCTGCACTGAAAGTAAAGGGGCTGAATAATTTTGCACGCCCAATTTTTCAGTTTTTGATTTGTTAAAAAAGTTTGAAATATGCAATAAATGTCGTTCCACTTCATGATTGTGTCCCACTTGTTGTTGATTCTTCACAAAAAAATACAGTTTTATATCTTTATGCTTGAAGCTTGAAATGTGTCAAAAGGTCGCAAAGTTCAAGGGGGCCGAATACTTTCGCAAGGCACTGTATATAGACAGGTGTGTGCCTTTCCAAATCATGTCCAATCAATTGAATTTATCACAGGTGGACACCAATCAAGCAGTAGAATCATCTCAAGGATGATCAATGGAAACAGGATGCACCTGAGCTCAATTTCGAATCTCATAGCAAAGGGTCTGAATACTTATGAAATAAGATATTTCTGTTTTTTTTAATGTTTTATAAATGTGTAAAGGAGAAGAAAAAAAATAATTTTATCAATTTTAGAATAAGGCTGTAAAGTAACAAAATGTGGAAAAAGTCAAAGGGTCTGAATACCTTCCCGTATGTTTTGTTCTGTGTGTCGCTGGCTGCATTACTCACCCATCTCCAGGTACTCATAGAAAAGACCCAGATGGCTAAAGTTCTGCAGGTCATGGTCCTGCTCCCAGCGGCTGTACAGGCTCTCAGGGTGGCTACGGGCTTTACGGCTCCCCCACCAGTTCAGCAGCCACCTGGAAGTATCAACACAGTGGTCAGAGGTACTGCTCTTCACATTTGTGGCTAGAATGTATAGAAAACAAAAAAAAGGGGGCAGAATCCTAAATCGAGATTCAAGTTTTACCACAAATTATTATTATTATTATTTTTTAATTTGACTCCTTTTTCTCCCCAATTTCGTGGTATCCAATTGTTAGTAGCTACTATCTTGTCTCATCGCTACAACTCCCCGTACGGGCTCGGGAGAGACGAAGGTTGAAAGTCATGCGTCCCCCGATACCCAACCAAGCCGCACTGCTTCTTAACACAGCGCACATCCAACCCGGAAGCCAGCCGCACCAATGTGTCAGAGGAAACACCGTGCATGCTAACTTTGGTTAGCGCGCACTGGCATGGCCCGCTACAGGAGTCGCTAGTGCGCGATGAGACAAGGATTTCCCTACCGGCCAAACCCTCCCTAACCCGGATGACGCTAGGCCAATTGTGCGTCGCCCCACAGACCTCCCGGTCGAGGCCAGTTATGACAGAGCCTGGGCGCGAACCCAGAGTCTCTGGCACAGCTGGCGCCCTTAACCACTGCGCCAATCGGGAGGCCAAATCTTTCCTTATTAACATCAATATGTGATTTACCCTAAAGTCCAAAGTTAAGTCAGAGTAAAAACACAACTTAAGTTAGGTATTGGCCCCAAGACGACATGTTTACAGACCTTAGGAATGGTGAAAATGTCAGAATGAATACTTACGGAACCAGAGCTTCCTGGATGTTACCCCACACCTGCTTGCCTGCCATCACTATGACCAGCTGAGTGGTCAGCTCAATGAGACAGCCACCAGGGTCACACTGAGGAAGGACAGACGTGTGGTCAAGTCCAGGTTTTCATCTTCCTCACAGCGGGCAATACTGGTTGTATGATCAAGTTGTACTGGTTGTAGGTACTCTACACTAGGTACTCTACACTAGGTACTCTACACTAGGTACTCTACACTAGGTACCCTACACTAGGTACTCTACACTAGGTACTCTACACTAGGTACTCTACCTCCTCGTTCCTCAGCTTGCTCCAGCCGAACATATAGATGTAGTCTCCGGGACGGCCGACGAACTTCCCCTTGAAGAAGGCCACGTAGAAACAGGAAGAGTAGTAGTTGACGAACTGGAACAAAAACATCTTCACTGTCAGCTTGTTCTCGTACTCCAGGTGTGTTTTGGGGATCTCTGAGGGGGGAAAAAAAGCAACATTCACAACGAGGAGAGGCTACAATAAGGAATTGATCCGTCTATCGTAAATCAGCATTCGACTCACTAAAGCAGGGCTGCGATCGTCTTTTTTAGTTCGTATTTTCATGGTCAGGATGCAAACACAATTTTGGTATCGTCTTTATCTGTTTGTAAGCTGACTTAAAACAACAATCATTCTCTCTGCCCCTCTTGTTACCCCACACCTACATCTTACCAGTGATCCAGACGGCTACTCTCTGTCTTACCCATGTCAGTGATCCAGACGGCTACTCTCTATCTTACCCATGTCAGTGATCCAGATGGCTACTCTCTATCGTACCCATGTCAGTGATCCAGATGGCCACTATCTTACCCATGTCAGTGATCCAGATGGCCACTATCTTACCCATGTCAGTGATCCAGATGGCTACTCTTTGTCTTATCCATGTCAGTGATCCAGACGGCTACTCTCTGTCTTACCCATGTCAGTGATCCAGATGGCTACTCTCTGTCTTACCCATGTCAGTGATCCAGATGGCTACTCTCTATCTTACCCATGTCAGTGATCCAGATGGCTACTCTCTCATACATCACGTTGAGGATCATGATGATGACGAAGTTGATGCAGGAAGCGGTAACGGAGGTGGCGAGCTGCGGGGTGATGAGGGAGCCCACCATGTGGATGTTATTGGTGGGGCTGTCCTTCATGATGCTAGCGAACGCAGCGTACACCGCCAAACGGTAGGCTATCACCCCGATGATACACGCTATGATCAGGGAGATCTGAGGCAGAGGAGGGGATTGGTGAAGAGAGGGCATAGGCGTGAGAGTGTACATAAAGGGACAGATACAATTCAGGAAGTTATGTGAAATTGAAATGAAACTGAATTGACTGAATTTGAAAATGGAAATGAGGCCAAGAACCAGACAGTGCATTTTACACGTACTAGTAGAATTAGAGAAGGTTTCACACACAGACACTGACAAATCACCACCACATCAACAAATAATTAAATAGTAAAGAGTAAAAACAATGCCATCTAAAAAAAAACCACTAAAGTATGGTGCACAAGCTTATAAAAAATCATGCACATTCAGCACACAGTTTCGGATCCACAAATATTGTAAAAGTATCTCTCAATACTATTTCCAAACATTTTCTATAATGTTCTGAGAAATATGGAAGATTTTGTTGGTGAGGATAAGGAGTGATGATGATCATATGAAGAAGACACTGATGAAGAGGAAGGTGAGGAGAGGAAGAGGAGACAGGAGGAGGGAGAGGAGGAGAGGGAGAGAGGAAGAGGAGACAGAGGAGAGGAAGAGGAGACAGGAGGAGGGAGAGGAGGAGAGGGAGGGAGGAAGAGGAGACAGAGGAGAGGAAGAGGAGACAGGAGGAGGGAGAGGAGGAGAGAGAGGGAGGAAGAGGAGACAGAGGAGAGGAAGAGGAGACAGGAGGAGGGAGAGGAGGAGAGGGAGGGAGGAAGAGGAGACAGAGGAGAGGAAGAGGAGACAGGAGGAGGGAGAGGAGGAGAGAGAGGGAGGAAGAGGAGACAGAGGAGAGGAAGAGGAGACAGGAGGGAAATAACAAGAAAAGGAGGACGAGAGGGAGGAGAAACTAGAAGAGGAGAGAGAGAAGGGAGCTGAGAACAAGGGAGGAGGAAGATGAGAACAAGGGAGGAGAAAGATGACAAAGGAGGGAGATGAGAACAAGGGAGGATGAATATGAGAAAGGAGGGAGATGAGAACAAGGGAGTGGTTAGGAAGGAGGGAGATGAGAAGAAGGGAGGAGCAAGATGAGAACAAGGGAGGAGGAAGATGACAAAGGAGGGAGATGAGAACAAGGGAGGAGGAAGATGACAAAGGAGGGAGATGAGAACAAGGGAGGAGGAAGATGACAAAGGAGGGAGATGAGAACAAGGGAGGAGGAAGATGACAAAGGAGGGAGATGAGAACAAGGGAGGAGGAAGATGACAAAGGAGGGAGCTGAGAACAAGGGAGGAGGAAGATGACAAAGGAGGGAGATGAGAACAAGGGAGGAGGAAGATGACAAAGGAGGGAGCTGAGAACAAGGGAGGAGGAAGATGACAAAGGAGGGAGATGAGAACAAGGGAGGAGGAAGATGACAAAGGAGGGAGCTGAGAACAAGGGAGGAGGAAGATGACAAAGGAGGGAGCTGAGAACAAGGGAGGAGGAAGATGACAAAGGAGGGAGATGAGAACAAGGGAGGATGATTATGAGGAAGGAGGGGGCTAAGAACAAGGGAGGAGGAAGATGACAAAGGAGGGAGATGAGAACAAGGGAGGAGGAAGATGAGAACAAGGGAGGAGGAAGATGAGGAAGGAGGGAGATGAGAACAAGGGAGGAGGAAGATGAGGAAGGAGGGGGCTAAGAACAAGGGAGTGGTTAGGAAGGAGGGAGATGAGAACAAGGGAGAAGGAATATGAGGAAGGAGGGTGCTAAGAACAAGGGAGTGGTTAGGAAGGAGGGAGATGAGAACAAGGGAGGAGCAAGATGAGAACAAGGGAGGAGAAAGATGAGAGAGATGAGAACAAGGGAGGAGGAAGATGAGAACAAGGGAGGAGAGAGATGAGAACAAGGGAGGAGAAAGATGAGAACAAGGGAGGAGAGAGATGAGAACAAGGGAGGAGGAAGATGAGAACAAGGGAGGAGAGAGATGAGAACAAGGGAGGAGGAAGATGAGAACAAGGGAGGAGAAAGATGACAAAGGAGGGAGATGAGAACAAGGGAGGATGAATATGAGAAAGGAGGGAGATGAGAACAAGGGAGTGGTTAGGAAGGAGGGAGATGAGAAGAAGGGAGGAGCAAGATGAGAACAAGGGAGGAGGAAGATGACAAAGGAGGGAGATGAGAACAAGGGAGGAGGAAGATGACAAAGGAGGGAGATGAGAACAAGGGAGGAGGAAGATGACAAAGGAGGGAGATGAGAACAAGGGAGGAGGAAGATGACAAAGGAGGGAGATGAGAACAAGGGAGGAGGAAGATGACAAAGGAGGGAGATGAGAACAAGGGAGGAGGAAGATGACAAAGGAGGGAGATGAGAACAAGGGAGGAGGAAGATGACAAAGGAGGGAGATGAGAACAAGGGAGGAGGAAGATGACAAAGGAGGGAGATGAGAACAAGGGAGGAGGAAGATGACAAAGGAGGGAGATGAGAACAAGGGAGGAGGAAGATGACAAAGGAGGGAGATGAGAACAAGGGAGGAGGAAGATGACAAAGGAGGGAGCTGAGAACAAGGGAGGAGGAAGATGACAAAGGAGGGAGATGAGAACAAGGGAGGAGGAAGATGACAAAGGAGGGAGATGGGAACAAGGGAGGAGGAAGATGACAAAGGAGGGAGCTGAGAACAAGGGAGGAGGAAGATGACAAAGGAGGGAGATGAGAACAAGGGAGGAGGAAGATGACAAAGGAGGGAGCTGAGAACAAGGGAGGAGGAAGATGACAAAGGAGGGAGATGAGAACAAGGGAGGAGGAAGATGACAAAGGAGGGAGCTGAGAACAAGGGAGGAGGAAGATGACAAAGGAGGGAGCTGAGAACAAGGGAGGAGGAAGATGACAAAGGAGGGAGATGAGAACAAGGGAGGATGATTATGAGGAAGGAGGGGGCTAAGAACAAGGGAGGAGGAAGATGACAAAGGAGGGAGATGAGAACAAGGGAGGAGGAAGATGAGAACAAGGGAGGAGGAAGATGAGGAAGGAGGGAGATGAGAACAAGGGAGGAGGAAGATGAGGAAGGAGGGGGCTAAGAACAAGGGAGTGGTTAGGAAGGAGGGAGATGAGAACAAGGGAGAAGGAATATGAGGAAGGAGGGTGCTAAGAACAAGGGAGTGGTTAGGAAGGAGGGAGATGAGAACAAGGGAGGAGCAAGATGAGAACAAGGGAGGAGAAAGATGAGAGAGATGAGAACAAGGGAGGAGGAAGATGAGAACAAGGGAGGAGAGAGATGAGAACAAGGGAGGAGGAAGATGAGAACAAGGGAGGAGAGAGATGAGAACAAGGGAGGAGGAAGATGAGAACAAGGGAGGAGAGAGATGAGAACAAGGGAGGAGGAAGATGAGAACAAGGGAGGAGAGAGATGAGAACAAGGGAGGAGGGAGATGAGGGAGGAGGGAGATACAGAGTAGACTATCATTAATAAATGCTCACCCAGAAAATGACGGTGGCTCCAGACAGGAATGTACGAGCACACTGGGATTTTGCGGGAAAGTATGGTTCCATCTCCTACAACACCGTAACCAAGCAAAGCAGGGACAACATGCACAGTCAGTCACCATGGTTACCATTCGGCTACTGGTGAAGACATGTCATACCAGAGTTGGGTTCAATTCCATTTCAATCAGTAAACTGAAATTCAGATTCCAGTTTTTCCTCATATGGGGAAAATTAATTTTAATGGAATGGAACCCCAAACCCTGTGTCATACTTCAGACCTGACCCCAGACCAGTTCACTGACCCACTGTAGCCCTTTCCTGGTGAATCCATGCTTTAATTAGCCAGGTCCAAGAGATAGTCAACGTCTATGGTTCTGGTCATTGTCGTGACCATCGCCATGGCATTTAGCTCTTACAGCAGAACCAGATCTGGACCACCAGGCTATTAAACACAACCACAACTCTGTTTTAGCTTTGGAACAGCTAGGTTTCCATGGTTACCAGGTAAAACGCTGCAGTCGGCTTCAGACATCTTCCATCCAGACGTGAGTAAGTCAACACAAGCCAGGCCTGCCAAACCATCTCTCCACATCACAACAAACCGGCATTCCTCTTCTCTCTGTGCCTGTCTTACCCACAACACCACGGTGGCCCAACACAGGAGCACTTTGCCCACTAGATCAGCTGCCGTCCTGTCAAGGACCCACTCCTCCTCCTATAGTACATTTACAGACAGGTGGGGTGAGGAGGTGGAGGGTGAGGATAGTGAGGATGTGGAGGGTGAAGATGTGAATAGTGAGGATGTGGAGGGTGAAGATGTGAATAGTGAGGATGTGGAGGGTGAAAATGTGGGGGGTGAGGATGTGGAGGGTGAAGATGTGGAGGGTGAAAATGTGGAGGGTGATGATGTGGAGGGTGATGATGTGGAGGGTGAAGATGTGGAGGGTGATGATGTGGAGGGTGATGATGTGGAGGGTGAGGATGTGGAGGGTGAAGGTGGTGAGAATATGGAGGGTGAAGAAGTGGAGGGTGAAGGAGGGTGATGATGTGGAGGGTGATGATGTGGAGGGTGATGATGTGGAGGGTGAAGATGTGGAGGGTGATGATGTGGAGGGTGATGATGTGGAGGGTGAGGATGTGGAGGGTGAAGGAGGGTGAAGATGTGGAGGGTGAAGAAGTGGAGGGTGAAGGAGGGTGATGATGTGGAGGGTGATGATGTGGAGGGTGAGGATGTGGAGGGTGAAGGTGGTGAGAATATGGAGGGTGAAGATGTGGATGGTGAAGATGTTTAGGGTGAAGATGGTGCAGATGTGGAGGGTGAAGATGGTGCAGATGTGGAGGGTGCAGATGTGGAGGGTGAAGATGTGGAGGGTGAGGAGGAGAAGGGTAAAGGTGTGGGGGGTGAGGAGGAGAAGGGTAAAGGTGTGGGGGGTGAGGAGGAGAAGGGTAAAGGTGTGGAGGGTGAGTATGTGGAGGGAGAAGATGGTGAGGATGAGGAGGTGAAGAGTGAAAATGTGGATGGTGAAAATGTAGAGGTTGAGGATGGTGGAAATGTGGAGGATGAGGACATGGAGGATGAAAATGTGAAGATGTGGAGGGTGAAGATGTGGAGGGTGAAGATGTGGAGGGTGAAAATGTGGAGGGTGAAAATATAAAAGGTGAAGATGTGGAGGGTGAAGATGAGGAGGTTGAAAATATGAAAGGTGAGGATATGGAGGGTGAAGATGTGGAAGGTGAAGATGAGGAAGTTGAAGATGTGGAGGGTGAAGATGTGTAGGGTGAAAATATGAAAGGTGAGGTAATGGAGGGTGAAGATGTGGAGGGTGAAGATGTGAAGGTTGAAAATGTGGAAGGTGAGGATGTGAGGGTGAAGATGTGGAGGGTGAAGATGTGAAGGTTGAAAATGTGGAGGGTGAGGATGTGGAGGGTGAAGATGTGAAGGGTGAGGATATGAAGGTTGAAGATGTGGAAGGTGAAGATGTGGAAGGTGAAGATGTGGAAGGTGAAGATGTGGAGGGTGAAGATGTGAAGGTTGAAGATGTGGAAGGTGAAGATGTGGAAGGTGAACGTGTGGAAGGGTAAGATGTGGAAGGTGAAGATGTGGAGGGTGAAGATGTGAAGGTTGAAAATGTGGAAGGTGAGGATATGGAGGGTGAAGCTGTGGAGGGTGAAGCTGTGGAGGGTGAAGATGTGAAGGTTGAAAATGTGGAAGGTGAGGATGTGGAGGGTGAAGATGTGGAGGGTGAAGATGTGGAAGGTGAGGATATGAAGGTTGAAGATGTGGAAGGTGAAGATGTGGAAGGTGAAGATGTGGAAGGTGAAGATGTGGAGGGTGAAGGTGTGAAGGTTGAAAATGTGGAAGGTGAGGATATGGAGGGTGAAGATGTGGAGGGTGAAGATGTGGAGGGTGAGGATATGAAGGTTGAAGATGTGGAAGGTGAAAATGTGGAAGGTGAAGATGTGGAAGGTAATGATGTGGAAGGTGAAGCTGTGGATGGAGGGTGAAGTAACTCCCCTCTTTATCCATGTCCTACTTGTCTTTTAACAGTTTGTCTAAGCCTCTACGTTACTCAATTTGATGAACAACTAAGCTTCATCAGCAATGTTGATTGTAGCCAAATCCAGACATAAACATATGTATCTAGAATATATACTGTAGTGCAATAATCACACTGTGTTATTTGTAAAGCATTCAACAATGTAATGCACAGAAACAATATGGTACCACGAGCCCCTGTGTATGGTACCACGAGCCCCTGTGTATGGTACCACGAGCCCCTGTGTATGGTACCACAAGCCCCTGTGTATGGTACCACGAGCCCCTGTGTATGGTACCACGAGCCCCTGTGTATGGTACCACGAGCCCCTGTGTATGGTACCACGAGCCCCTGTGTATGGTACCACGAGCCCCTGTGTATGGTACCACGAGCCCCTGTGTATGGTACCACAAGCCCCTGTGTATGGTACCACAAGCCCCTGTGTATGGTACCACAAGCCCCTGTGTATGGTACCACAAGCCCCTGTGTATGGTACCACGAGCCCCTGTGTATGGTACCACGAGCCCCTGTGTATGGTAACACGAGCCCCTGTGTATGGTACCACGAGCCCCTGTGTATGGTAACACGAGCCCCTGTGTATGGTACCACGAGCCCCTGTGTATGGTAACACGAGCCCCAAACCCCTAAACCCCTAACCCAGTGTTATGATGCAGGTAAGTGATGGTAACACAAGCACCTGTGTAACGCGGTTGAGTCTGCGGCTGGTACACTTGATCTCGTACTCTGGTCGTAGTTGAAGCTGCTGCTGCTCTTCCTCAAAGTCCACCAGGTCCCACTCGTACTCCAGCCGGGCCTGCCGACGCTTCCAGAACTCCAGAAACAGAGTCACTGCAGAAGGACAGGGTGAGGAGACAGAGTTCAGGCCAAAAGGAGACTCTGTGGAAAGGCTTTTGTAGAACTGTAAAAAAAAAAAAAAAACTAGCAATAGTTTAGCACTGTGTTAGCTATCACTCCTCCCTTCAGTGTCCTCTATATTCAGTAGGAATTCACCCACATGACAGAGCATTCATACAGGTGAGGCTGTAGGCTGGGTACACTCTCCGTGTCGTACGTTTGGCGAAAGGTCGCCGGTTCAAATCCCTGAGCTGACCAGGTGGGAAAAAAATATGCCGATGTGCCCTTGAGCAAGGCACTTAACCCTAATCGCTGCTGTAAGTGACTAAAATGTAAAACATGTAACTGTAAACAGGTCCTGACTTCAGGCTAGAGAGGCTCTGCTGTTATAAAGCTCCCTAGTACTCCAAGAGAATGTCTGTTTTTCCAGTTGTAGCTATTGGCAGCTGCCACTAGGGGGCCCACATGCACAGTTACAGTACTGTCACTTACCCCAAATCCCCATGAATATGGCAAAGAAAACTGTCCCCACATTGTCAAACATATGCGATTGCTGAAAGAAGAAAACCCAGAGTAAGTTCATAGACAAAATAACGTGTCTTAAAAGAAGAAAACATGAGGATGATGTTCAAAAACTCCTTAGAGATGTGTGTCTACAAACTGAACACATTCCCAGTTTTTATTATTATTATTTTTTTTTACATTTAACCTTTATTTAACTAGGCCAGTCAGTTAAAAACAAATTATTTTTTACAATGACGGCCTACCCCGGTACAAACCCAGATAACGCTGGGCTAATTGTGCGCAGCCCTATGGAACTCCCAATCACGGCCAGTTGTGATATCAATCAATCAATCAATCAAATGTATTCATAAACCAATTTTTTACATCAGCTGATGTAGTGCTATACAGAAAACCAGCCTAAAACCCCAAACAGCAAGCAATGCAGATGTAGAAGCAGCCAGGATTCGAACCAGAGATGCAATGCCGTAAACCCGCTGCGCCACTCGGGAGCCCTAAAACAATGACTATCTTTATATCTTCACAGTGCAAAGCCTGGGTGTACTTCTTACCCAGGACGAGTTACACGTTGAGTTGAGCTTCCAGTAGCCACACGTCTTATCACACAGCGGACACATGATAATGTTGCCTCCAATCTCCTCACTACAGATTTCTTTACTGAAACAACGAAGAATGGATGGAGGAGAACATAAGAAAGAGATTTCAAAGCAAATCTAAATGATAGCGTCATGATGTCATGATTTACACTACCGGGCAAAAGATTTTACAACACCTACTCGATCAAAACATTTGAATTTTTATTTTTTATTTTCTACATCGTAGAATAATAGTGAAGACATCACAACTATGAAATAACACATATGGAATCATGTAGTAACCAAAAAAAAGTCTGAAACAAATCTAAATATATTTTATATTTGAGATTCTTCAAAGTAGCCACTCTTTGCCTTGATGACAGCTTTGCACACTCCTGGAATTCTCACAACCAGCTTCATGAAGTAGTCACCTGGAATGCATTTCAATTAACATGTGTGCCTTCTTAATTTGTGGAATTTCTTTCCTGGTGATTAGTTGTGTTGTGACAAGGTGGGGGGGGTGTACAGACGATAGCCCTATTTGGTAAAAGACCAAGTCCATATTATGGAAAGAACAGCACAAATAAGCAAAGAGAAACGACAGTCCATCATTACTTTAAGACATGAAGGTCAGTAAATGCGGAACATTTCAAGCACTTTAAAAGTTTCTTCAAGTGCAGTCGCAAAAACCATCAGGCGCTATGATGAAACTGGTTCTCATGAGGACCGCCACAGGAAAGGAAGACCCAGAGTTACCTCTGCTGCAGAGGATGAGTTCATTAGAGTTACCTGGCTTTCATGAGGACCGCCACAGGAAAGGAAGACCCAGAGTTACCTCTGCTGCAGAGGATAAGTTCATTAGAGTTACCAGCCTCAGAAATTGCAGCCCAAATAAATGCTTCACAGAGTTCAAGTAACAGACACATCTCAACATCAACTGTTCAGAAGAGACTGTATGAATCAGGCCTTCATGGTCAAATTGCTGCAAAGAAACCACTACTAAAGGACGCCAATAATAAGAAGAGACTTGCTTGGGCCAAGAAACATGAGCAATGGACATTAGGCCAGTGGAGATTTGTCCTTTGGTCTGATGAGTCTAAATTTGAGAGTTTTGGTTCCAACTACCGTGTCTTTGTATGAGATGCAGGGTAGGTGAACAGATGATCTCTGCATGTGTATTTCCCACCGTAAAGCATGGAGGAGATGGTGTTATGGTGTGGGGGTGCTTTGCTGGTGACACACTCTGTGATTTATTTACAATTCAAGGCACACTTAACCAGCATGGCTACCACAGCATTCTGCAGCGTTGCACCATTGCTTTTCAACAGGACAATGATCCAACAAACCTCCAGGCTGTGTAAGGGCTATTTTTACCAAGAAGAAGAGGGATGGAGTGCTGCATCAGATGACCCACCGTAAAGCATGGAGGAGGAGGTGTTATGGTGTGGGGGTGCTTTGCTGGTAACACTGTCTGTGATTTATTTAGAATTCAAGGCACACATAACCAGCATGGCTACCACAGCATTCTGGCAGCGATATGCCATCCTATCTGGTTTGGGCTTAGTGGGACTATCCTTTGTTTTTCAACAGGACAATGATCCAACGCACCTCCAGGCTGTGTAAGGGCTATTTTACAGAGAAGGAGAGTGATGGTGTGCTGCATCAGATGACCTGGCCTCCACAATCCCCCGACCTAAACTCATTTGAGATGGTTTGGAATGTGTCAGACCGCAGAGTGAAGGAAAAGCAGCCAACAAGTGCTCAGCATATGTGGGAACTCCTTCAAGACTGTAGGAAAAGCATTCCAGGTGAAACTGGCAGAGGTGTGGACTCGAGTCACATGACTTGGACTCGAGTCAGACTCGAGTCACAAATATGATGACTTGCAACTCGACTTTGACTTTAACACCAATGACTCGTGACTCGACCTGACTTAACTTGATCCCCTAAGATCCCCAAGCCCAAATATTACAAATGATGCTATTAATAAAAGTGTAAATAAAATAAAACTCTTCATTTAACAGATTACCGTTTGAATCGGACAGCAGCCAATGAAGTTGTGCGTGGCAGTGCAGAGGAACGTCGGCGGGTGAATTCAGATGGAGCCCTTGGAATGATGATACCCCCAAAATTATTAATTTCGGATATAAAGACGACACTGTATCAACAAAAAACGGATTGCAACTTGCAAAACATGCGGGAAGAAAATTACAGACGGAGGCGAAACAATTTCCAACGTTGTTCGACGTTTGAAGCTGCACAAAATACGGTAAGTCGTGGCTAATACAGCCGACAGCTATCCTTCACACGAGTTTGTGTGTTTATGAGTGTGTGTAACTTGTTTCGTGAGTTTATTTTAGCTGGTTTGTGATGTCTGGAGCTTGTATTGTTATGTGCTTGGGGGGTCTTTCTCATGGCTACCCATGTATTTCAATGGAAATATAATGTTTATTTGGAAAGTAATAAATATATAGATATTTTTAAAAGCATTCATGATTTGCATAAACTAACTATTACTCTTGTTAAAAATATGTTTAGGACTCGAAACTCAAAGTTTAGGACTTGAGACTTGACTTGATACTTGACGGTCTTGACTTGAGACGTGACCCGGACTCGCCTGTCTTGACTTTGGGACTTAAGTGCTACGACTTGAGACTTACTTGTGACTTGTAAAACAATGACTTGGTCATTGGTCAGGTGACTACCTCTGGAAGCTGGTTGAGAGAATGCCAAAAGTGCGCAAAGCTGTCATCAAGGTAAAGGATGGCTATTTGAAGAATCTCAAATATAAAATATATTTTGATTTGTTTGACACTTTTTTGGTTACTACATGGTTCCATATTTGTTATTTCATACAGTTTTTGATGTCTTCACTATTATTCTACAAATGTAGAAAATATTAAAAAATAAAGAAAAACCCTTGAATGAGGTAGGTGTTTAAAAACGTTTGACCGGTAGTGTAGGTCTAACTGTATCAAAACATATGAGCTACATTCTCAGCCACCTTAGCTAGAGTCCCAATCATTGAACGTATCAATCTGACATCCACGGACAATGTACAAATGTATAATAGTTACATTAGATACTGCTTACACCAACAATCCTCTCAGATCAACGCCTAGGGGATAGGAGCTAGGGGCTCACACAAGGAGCTAGGGGCTCACACAAGGGGGATAGGATCTAGGGGCTACACTACACCAATGTAAGGGGCTAGTGGCTAGGGGTTGAATTGTGATTCAGGGGCCCTCACCTCCAGACGTTGTCATCGAAGGTGAACAATCCATAGAGAAAGCAGATCAGGCCGACTACCGCAGCGAAGAACAGCATCTCAGTGTAGAAACCCAGCCAGGCAAAGTAGATCCCAATCTTCTCCCCGTAATACTTCCTGTTATGGGAAATACAACCAATCAAACATCTTCTCCACGTAATACTTCCTGTTATGGGAAATACAACCAATCAAACATCTTCTCCATGTAATACTTCCTGTTATGGGAAATACAACCAATCAAACAACAACACGCAGGTTGTGAACTCCAGGTCAGGTCTATCTAGTGTCTAAAAATAATGGGCAGACACAGTTACAGTTAACGACCTGGGCACTGCAGTTTACTTTTAAAGGTGAATTCAGCTTGCAGAGTTTACAGCAATCAAGATCTCTGGAAATATACTGTAAGGTCTGTCACTGTACGTAGGGGGTTCATGTATGTTGGATTATACAACTGGTGGGTCTAAAATGCCTATTTACTCTGTTCCATGTGACTGCGCAATCCACTGTATCATCAGCCCAGCCAGGCAATTTATAAACTTGATCTCCACTATAAAAGCATATAGACATTATCTCACATTTCTTTTAGACTAATATTTAGTTTTCAACAGCAGAGATCAACCTTGCTGTCTGTCTCTCCGACATTTGCAACAATGTTTCAATACTCAAATTCGATCTCCCTCTGTCCCATAGTAATGAAAGTGTCGGTAGTCGGGATGGAAAAAAAATCTAATCAAAAGTTATTTGTCATATGCGCAGAATACAACAGGTGTAGAACCTTACAGTAAAATGCTTACTAACAAGCCCTTAACCAACAATGCAGTTTTGAGAAAATAATAAGTGATAAGAATAAACTAAATAAACTGACATAAACAGAAATAAATAAAATGAAAAAAAATAACAAAATAGAAAAATAACAAATAATTAAGGAGCAACAATAAATTAACAGTAGTGAGGCTGTAGACAGGGGGTACTGGTATAGAGTCAATGTGCGGGGGCACAGGTTAGTAGAGGTAATTGAGGTAATATGTACATGTACATATTACATGTTTGAAATGCCTGGAACGTGGAACCTCAACACAAGGTGAAGAAAATAACTCACCTCCCAGACTAGACCAGGACATCGCCAGGCTGCAGCTGCTTGTGTAAGTGGGTCAAGCCGTGACTACAGTGCCTTGCGAAAGTATTCGGCCCCCTTGAACTTTGCGACCTTTTGCCACATTTCAGGCTTCAAACATAAAGATATAAAACTGTATTTTTTTGTGGAGAATCAACAACAAGTGGGACACAATCATGAAGTGGAACGATATTTATTGGATGTTTCAAACTTTTTTAACAAATCAAAAACTGAAAAATTGGGCGTGCAAAATTATTCAGCCCCTTTACTTTCAGTGCAGCAAACTCTCTCCAGAAGTTCAGTGAGGATCTCTGAATGATCCAATGTTGACCTAAATGACTAATGATGATAAATACAATCCACCTGTGTGTAATCAAGTCTCCGTATAAATGCACCTGCACTGTGATAGTCTCAGAGGTCCGTTAAAAGCGCAGAGAGCATCATGAAGAACAAGGAACACACCAGGCAGGTCCGAGATACTGGTGTGAAGAAGTTTAAAGCCGGATTTGGATACAAAAAGATTTCCCAAGCTTTAAACATCCAAAGGAGCACTGTGCATGCGATAATATTGAAATGGAAGGAGTATCAGACCACTGCAAATCTACCAAGACCTGGCCGTCCCTCTAAACTTTCAGCTCATACAAGGAGAAGACTGATCAGAGATGCAGCCAAGAGGCCCATGATCACTCTGGATGAACTGCAGAGATCTACAGCTGAGGTGGGAGACTCTGTCCATAGGACAACAATCAGTTGTATATTGCACAAATCTGGCCTTTATGGAAGAGTGGCAAGAAGAAAGCCATTTCTTAAAGATATCCATAAAAAGTGTCGTTTAAAGTTTGCCACAAGCCACCTGGGAGACACGCCAAACATGTGGAAGAAGGTAATCTGGTCAGATGAAACCAAAATTGAACTTTTTGGCAACAATGCAAAACGTTATGTTTGGCATAAAAGCAACACAGCTCATCAGCCTGAACACACCATCCCCACTGTCAAACATGGTGGTGGCAGCATCATGGTTTGGGCCTGCTTTTCTTCAGCAGCGACAGGGAAGATGGTTAAAATTGATGGGAAGATGGATGGAGCCAAATACAGGACCATTCTGGAAGAAAACCTGATGGAGTCTGCAAAAGACCTGAGACTGGGACGGAGATTTGTCTTCCAACAAGACAATGATCCAAAACATAAAGCAAAATCTACAATGGAATGGTTCAAAAATAAACATATCCAGGTGTTAGAATGGCCAAGTCAAAGTCCAGACCTGAATCCAATCGAGAATCTGTGGAAAGAACTGAAAACTGCTGTTCACAAATGCTCTCCATCCAACCTCACTGAGCTCGAGCTGTTTTGCAAGGAGGAATGGGAAAAAATGTCAGTCTCTCGGTGTGCAAAACTGATAGAGACATACCCCAAGCGACTTACAGCTGTAATCGCAGCAAAAGGTGGCGCTACAAAGTATTAACTTAAGGGGGCTGAATAATTTTGCACGCCCAATTTTTCAGTTTTTGATTTGTTAAAAAAGTTTGAAATATCCAATAAATGTCGTTCCACTTCATGATTGTGTATCACTTGTTGTTGATTCTTCGCAAAAAAATACAGTTTTATATCTTTATGTTTGAAGCCTGAAATGTGGCAAAAGGTCGCAAAGTTCAAGGGGGCCGAATACTTTCGCAAGGCACTGTATCAACACGAGGTGGAGAGAGGAGAAAACTCCCCTCTCGGACATTCACTGGTATGGCTGATTAGCCGTAATATGTTGTGTTAGTCCGCTAGGGACCTTTTTGTGTTTATTCTGCAGATCCAGGAAGGTTACGACTATTCAGAATGATGATATGATAAGAGGTTAATTAATACGTTGACTGTTTTATGGATGGGATATGTAAAGACCCTTAGAGTTTAAAATCGGGAGATGGTAACAATTTAAACAACCGCTCTCGTGGTGCCCCAAATTCGTCATGAGTTAGTTGTTACATGATTAATTTAATCAGGTAACAATTAAACATATTTAGTTGATTCAATATCTAACAGTCATCAGATTAATGAAAGTAAAGTCACGACAAAAGAATCAGCTCTACCATTTAGCTCAGTGCGGATGTTGCCTGTAATCCATGGCTTCTGGTTGGGGTATGTACAGTACATATTGTCACTGTGGGGTCAAGGTCATCGATGCACTTATTGATAAAGCCAGTGACTGACATGGTGTACTCCTCAATGCCATCGGAAGAATCCTGGAACATATTCCAGTCTGTGATAGCAAACAGCCCCGTAGTTTAGCATCTGCTTCATCTGACCCCTTTTTTTATATACCGAGTCACTGGTGCTTCCTGCTTTAATTTTTTCTTGTAAGTAAGAATCAGGAGGATAGAGTTATGGTCAGATTTGCCAAATGGAGGGCGAGGGAGCGCTTTGTACACTTCTCTGTGTGTGGAGTGTTGTATTGTGTCTTGTCGTGTTGTGTTGTGTCGTGTTGTGTCATGTTGTGTCGTGTTATGTTGTGTGGTGCCGTGTAGTGTCGTGTTGTGTCGTGTTGTTTCATGTTATGTTGTGTGGTGTCGTGTAGTGTCGTGTTGTGTTGTGTCGTGTTGTTTCATGTTGTGTCGTGTTGTGTCGTGTTGTTTCATGTTATGTTGTGTGGTGTCGTGTTGTTTCATGTTGTGTCGTGTAGTGTCGTGTTGTGTCGTGTTGTGTTATGTTGTGTTATGTTGTGTGGTGTCGTGTAGTGTCGTGTTGTTTCGTGTTGTGTCGTGTTGTGTCGTGTTGTGTGGTGTCGTGTAGTGTCGTGTTGTGTCGTGTTGTGTCGTGTTGTGTCGTGTAGTGTCGTGTTGTGTCATGTTGTGTCGTGTTGTGTTGTGCTCTCACCGTATCAAATTGAGAGGCTGCTCTTTGAAGAAACTGAAGAACCGGGCCCAGTGTTTGTAGAGGCTGAATCTCTCACTCTCACTGTTGGGGTCTCTGGATGCCTTCCAGTAGCGAGACTGTAGACATACAGAGAGAAAGATGTCATTAGAGTCATGGTCCTACTGGATAGATGTCATTAGAGTCATGGTCCTGCTGGATACATGTCATTCATAGAGTCATGGTCCTACTGGATAGATGTCATTCATAGAGTCATGGTCCTACTGGATAGATGTCATTAGAGTCATGGTGCTACTGGATAGATGTCATTAGAGTCATGGTCCTACTGAATACATGTCATTTATAGAGTCATGGTGCTACTGGATAGATGTCATTCATAGAGTCATGGTCCTACTGGATAGATGTCATTAGAGTCATGGTGCTACTGGATACATGTCATTTATAGAGTCATGGTGCTACTGGATAGATGTCATTCATAGAGTCATGGTCCTACTGGATAGATGTCATTAGAGTCATGGTGCTACTGGATAGATGTCATTAGAGTCATGGTCCTACTGAATACATGTCATTTATAGAGTCATGGTGCTACTGGATACATGTCATTCATAGAGTCATGGTGCTACTGGATAGATGTCATTAGAGTCATGGTGCTACTGGATACATGTCATTTATAGAGTCATGGTGCTACTGGATAGATGTCATTCATAGAGTCATGGTCCTACTGGATAGATGTCATTAGAGTCATGGTGCTACTGGATAGATGTCATTAGAGTCATGGTCCTACTGAATACATGTCATTTATAGAGTCATGGTGCTACTGGATACATGTCATTAGAGTCATGGTGCTACTGGATAGATGTCATTAGAGTCATGGTGCTATTGGATAGATGTCATTAGAGTCATGGTGCTACTGGATACATGTCATTAGAGTCATGGTGCTACTGGATAGATGTCATTAGAGTCATGGTGCTACTGAATACATGTCATTAGAGTCATGGTGCTACTGGATAGATGTCATTTATAGAGTCATGGTGCTACTGGATAGATGTCATTAGAGTCATGGTGCTACTGGATACATGTCATTTATAGAGTCATGGTGCTACTGGATAGATGTCATTAGAGTCATGGTGCTACTGGATAGATGTCATTAGAGTCATGGTCCTACTGGATAGATGTCATTAGAGTCATGGTCCTGCTGGATACATGTCATTTATAGAGTCATGGTGCTACTGGATAGATGTCATTAGAGTCATGGTGCTACTGGATAGATGTCATTAGAGTCATGGTGCTACTGGATAGATGTCATTAGAGTCATGGTCCTACTGAATACATGTCATTTATAGAGTCATGGTGCTACTGGATACATGTCATTAGAGTCATGGTGCTACTGGATAGATGTCATTAGAGTCATGGTGCTACTGGATAGATGTCATTAGAGTCATGGTGCTACTGGATAGATGTCATTTATAGAGTCATGGTGCTACTGGATACATGTCATTAGAGTCATGGTGCTACTGGATAGATGTCATTAGAGTCATGGTGCTACTGGATAGATGTCATTAGAGTCATGGTGCTACTGGATACATGTCATTTATAGAGTCATGGTGCTACTGGATACATGTCATTAGAGTCATGGTGCTACTGGATAGATGTCATTAGAGTCATGGTGCTACTGGATAGATGTCATTAGAGTCATGGTGCTACTGGATAGATGTCATTAGAGTCATGGTCCTACTGGATACATGTCATTTATAGAGTCATGGTGCTACTGGATACATGTCATTAGAGTCATGGTGCTACTGGATAGATGTCATTAGAGTCATGGTGCTACTGGATACATGTCATTTATAGAGTCATGGTGCTACTGTTCATCCATAACATGCGTGTCTCACATCCAAAGGTGATGTCAGTTTTGTTACAGAGAAAATGCTTGGATCAGTTCAATTACAAATGAGCTTCAGTCGCAGTAGCCACATATCCAACTGTCCTCTAAACAGGGGAATATTGTATGAAACACAAAGAGAGCACATTGTGCACAAAAAAACCAAACATGTATTTCACTTTCCTTTCCCCTACAACAGTAAAGCGATGGTGCGAAGATCCTGGCAATCAAGCCATTTTTCTACTTCCCCCAGAGTCAGAGGAACTAATCTTTATGTCTCTGCGCATTGGCTCGCCATAAACTACCTTCGAAGTCATTTATACCTCACACACACTATGCCTTTAACGACTTCACAGATACTCAATGGCACATGTGCATACCATTAGGCCCAGCAAGAGCCCAGAGGGCAACGCCGTTTTAGCCAGCTAGAAGAAAGGTCACTGTTATACAGTAGCTTCTTACATCATGTAGTGGGAAGGCAGCCCCGTAGGTTCCGTTGTTGAGCAGGCGCTTGATGCCCTTCTTGTTCTTGTCATCACTGTCCTCCTTGTAGTACGCACAGCGGGCCAGGATATAGTACACCTGGAGGAGGAGAGGTGAAAGGTCATTTAGTACACCTGGAGGAGGAGAGGTGAAAGGTCATTTAGTACACCTGGAGGAGGAGGAGAGGTGAAAGGTAATTTAGTACACCTGGAGGAGGAGAGGGGAAAGGTAATTTAGTACACCTGGAGGAGGAGGAGAGGTGAAAGGTAATTTAGTACACCTGGAGGAGGAGAGGGGAAAGGTCATTTAGTACACCTGGAGGAGGAGAGGTGAAAGGTCATTTAGAACACCTGGAGGAGGAGAAGTGAAAGGTCATTTAGTACACCTGGAGGAGGAGAGGTGAAAGGTCATTTAGTACACCTGGAGGAGGAGAGGTGAAAGGTCATTTAGTACACCTGGAGGAGGAGAGGTGAAAGGTCATTTAGTACACCTGGAGGAGGAGAGGTGAAAGGTCATTTAGTACACCTGGAGGTGCTCCTATAATAAACCCTAATGACGATCCACCTGATGCTCCTATAATAAACCCTAATGACGGTCCACTTGATTCTCCTATAATAAACCCTAATGATGATCCACTTGATGCTCCTATAATAAACCCTAATGATGATCCACTTGATGCTCCTATAATAAACCCTAATGACAATCTACTTGATGCTCCTATAATAAACCCTAATGACGATCTACTTGATGCTCCTGTAATAAACCCTAATAACGGTGCAGTACTTACTATCCTGTTGCGGACAGAGGGAGGGAAGAAGGTCTCCTTGTCATCGATAAGGAAGAAGTCGATCTTTTCCTTGTTGAAGGGTGAGGTGAAGTAGTCTGGTTCAGGATTCATAATGTGGTTCGGTAGACGGAAGGGCGTGAACAGCCAGTTCATGGGAATGTCCTGGTGGAAGAGGAGACTTTAAGAATGGGAATCTTTATCATTTTACATTCCTAACCCGAGTACTAGTTTTACATTCCTAGCCTGAGTACTAGTTTTACATTCCTAGCCTGAGGGCTAGTTTTACATTCCTAGCCTGAGGGCTAGTTTTATATTCCTGAGTACTAGTTTTATATTCCTGAGGGCTAGTTTTACATTCCTAGCCTGAGTACTAGTTTTACATTCCTAGCCTGAGTACTAGTTTTATATTCCTAGCCTGAGTACTAGTTTTACATTCCTAGCCTGAGTACTAGTTTTACATTCCTAGCCTGAGTACTAGTTTTACATTCCTAGCCTGAGGGCTAGTTTTATATTCCTGAGTACTAGTTTTATATTCCTAACCTGAGTACTAGTTTTACATTCCTAGCCTGAGTACTAGTTTTACATTCCTAGCCTGAGTACTAGTTTTACATTCCTAGCCTGAGGGCTAGTTTTATATTCCTGAGTACTAGTTTTATATTCCTAACCTGAGTACTAGTTTTACATTCCTAGCCTGAGTACTAGTTTTACATTCCTAGCCTGAGTACTAGTTTTACATTCCTAGCCTGAGGGCTAGTTTTATATTCCTGAGTACTAGTTTTATATTCCTAACCTGAGTACTAGTTTTACATTCCTAGCCTGAGTACTAGTTTTACATTCCTAGCCTGAGTACTAGTTTTACATTCCTAGCCTGAGGGCTAGTTTTATATTCCTGAGTACTAGTTTTATATTCCTAACCTGAGTACTAGTTTTACATTCCTAGCCTGAGTACTAGTTTTACATTCCTAGCCTGAGGGCTAGTTTTATATTCCTGAGTACTAGTTTTACATTCCTAGCCTGAGTACTAGTTTTACATTCCTAGCCTGAGGGCTAGTTTTATATTCCTGAGTACTAGTTTTACATTCCTAGCCTGAGTACTAGTTTTACATTCCTAGCCTGATGGCTAGTTTTATATTCCTGAGTACTATTTTTATATTCCTAACCTGAGTACTAGTTTTACATTCCTAGCCTGAGTACTAGTTTTACATTCCTAGCCTGAGGGCTAGTTTTATATTCCTGAGTACTAGTTTTATATTCCTAACCTGAGTACTAGTTTTACATTCCTAGCCTGAGTACTAGTTTTACATTCCTAACCTGAGTACTAGTTTTATATTCCTGAGGGCTAGTTTTACATTCCTAGCCTGAGTACTAGTTTTATATTCCTGAGTACTAGTTTTACATTCCTAGCCTGAGGACTAGTTTTATATTCCTGAGTAGTAGTTTTACATTCCTAACCTGAGTACTAGTTTTACATTCCTAGCCTGAGTACTAGTTTTACATTCCTAACCTGAGTACTAGTTTTACATTCCTGAGGGCTAGTTTTACATTCCTAGCCTGAGTACTAGTTTTATATTCCTGAGTACTAGTTTTACATTCCTAGCCTGAGTACTAGTTTTATATTCCTGAGTACTAGTTTTACATTCCTAGCCTGAGGACTAGTTTTATATTCCTGAGTACTAGTTTTATATTCCTAACCTGAGTACTAGTTTTATATTCCTAACCTGAGTACTAGTTTTATATTCCTAGCCTGAGTACTAGTTTTACATTCCTAGCCTGAGTACTAGTTTTACATTCCTAGCCTGAGTACTAGTTTTATATTCCTAGCCTGAGTACTAGTTTTATATTCCTGAGGGCTAGTTTTACATTCCTGAGTACTAGTTTTATATTCCTAGCCTGAGTACTAGTTTTACATTCCTAGCCTGAGTGCTAGTTTTACATTCCTAGCCTGAGTACTAGTTTTATATTCCTAGCCTGAGTGCTAGTTTTACATTCCTAGCCTGAGTGCTAGTTTTACATTCCTAGCCTGAGGGCTAGTTTTATATTCATAGCCTGAGTGCTAGTTTTACATTCCTAGCCTGAGTACTAGTTTTATATTCCTAGCCTGAGTACTAGTTTTATATTCCTAGCCTGAGGACTAGTTTTATATTCCTGAGTACTGGTTTTATATTCCTAGCCTGAGTACTAGTTTTATATTCCTGAGTACTAGTTTTATATTCCTAGCCTGAGTGCTAGTTTTACATTCCTAGCCTGAGTACTAGTTTTATATTCCTAGCCTGAGTACTAGTTTTATATTCCTGAGTACTAGTTTTATATTCCTAGCCTGAGTGCTAGTTTTACATTCCTAGCCTGAGTACTAGTTTTATATTCCTAGCCTGAGTGCTAGTTTTACATTCCTAGCCTGAGTACTAGTTTTATATTCCTGAGTACTAGTTTTATATTCCTAGCCTGAGTACTAGTTTTATATTCCTAGCCTGAGGACTAGTTTTATATTCCTGAGTACTGGTTTTATATTCCTAGCCTGAGTACTAGTTTTATATTCCTGAGTACTAGTTTTATATTCCTGAGGGCTAGTTTTATATTCCTAGCCTGAGTACTAGTTTTATATTCCTGAGTACTAGTTTTATATTCCTAGCCTGAGTACTAGTTTTACATTCCTGAGTACTAGTTTTATATTCCTAGCCTGAGTACTAGTTTTACATTCCTAGCCTGAGTAGTAATTTTACATTCCTACTGAAGCGTGATGGCCAATTGTGTTTGGCTTGACAATGAAAGCAATGGAGTTAGCAAGAGCACAAACAGATCTTCCCTACAGTCTACGGAAATTTGTCCTGACGAGATTTTTCCTTTCAGTTTTGCGATTCGAACCGGAAACCCTCTGGTTGCTGGCTCGCCTCTCTAACAACTAGGATACCCGGCTGCCTACTGTACCTTGTGGGCGGGGATGTCGTTGGCCTTGAAGGGAACCTTGATCTTGAGGACATCGGCATAGGTGGCTAGCACATCCCATGGAGTGTGGATCTTCACATAGTATGTCTTACCATCATCTGACTCCTGATTGGAGGAGAGAAATGGAGAGATGAATGGAGAGATGTGGAGATGGTGAAATGGAGAGATGGTGAGATGGAGATGGAGAGATATGGAGATTTGGAGAGATGGTAGGATGGTGACATGGTGAGATGTGGAGATGGAGATGTGAAGATGGTGGGATGGAGAGATGGGGTGATGTGGAGATGGAGAGATGTCGAGATGGGGTGATGTGGAGATGGAGAGATGGAGAAATTGTGAGATGTGAAGATGGTGAGATGGAGAGATGTGAAGATGGGGAGTTGTGGAGATGGAGAGATGTGGAGATGGAGAGATGTGGAGATGGGGAGATGTGGAGATGGAGAGATGGAGAGATGGAGAGATGTGGAGATGGAGAGATGTGGAGATGGAGAGATGGAGAAATGTGGAGATGGAGAGATGTGGAGATGGAGAGATGGAGAGATGTGGAGAAAGGGGGAGATGGAGAGATGTGGAGATGGAGAGATGGGGAGATGGAGAAATGTGGAGAGATTGAGAGATGGAGAGATGGAGAAATGTGGAGAGATGGGGAGATGGAGAGATGTGGAGATGGAGAGATGGCGAAATTGACCGACACAGAAACAGACAGAGAAATAGGTAAATAATTAGACCAGAGAAACAGGCAGAGAATTAGACCAGAGGAACAGGCAGAGAAACAGGCAGATAAATAGACCAGAGAAACAGGCAGAGAAATAGACCAGAGAAACAGGCAGAGAAATAGACCAGAGAAACAGACAGAGAAATAGGCAGATAAATAGACCAGAGAAACAGGCAGAGAATTAGACCAGAGAAACAGGCAGATAATTAGACCAGAGAAACAGGCAGAGAAACAGGCAGATAAATAGACCAGAGAAACAGGCAGAGAATTAGACCAGAGAAACAGGCAGAGAAACAGGCAGATAAATAGACCAGAGAAACAGGCAGAGAAACAAAGACAGACAAAGATAGACAGACATAGTCATATCAGTTTCATTATATGGTTACTCAAGGACAATCAATTTCTGTCCCAATAGCAGAATTGAGCTACTTGCACTACCACAAACAAGCCATTTTCCTGAACTGTGCTGTGATGTTGTCTATTTATCTACCTACCCCAGGTGGTGAGAAAGAGTAATGGTATCCCCCAATACAAAAACAGAACAGTCTGTCCCTGTATGGTCCAATGGTGTTATTCACTAACCTGGTCCCAGATCAGTTAATGCTACGTTACTAACTTCTATGGTCCAACGGTGTTATTCACTAACCTGGTCCCAGATCAGTTTATGCTGCGTTACTAACTTCTATGGTCCAACGGTGTTATTCACTAACCTGGTCCCAGATCAGTTCATGCTGCGTTACTAACTTCTATGGTCCAACGGTGTTATTCACTAACCTGGTCCCAGATCAGTTCATGCTGCGTTACTAACTTCTATGGTCCAATGGTGTTATTCACTAACCTGGTCCCAGATCAGTTTATGGGCGTTACTAACTTCTATGGTCCAATGGTGTTATTCACTAACCTGGTCCCAGATCAGTTCATGCTGCGTTACTAACTTCTATGGTCCAATGGTGTTAGCAACACAGCACAAACAAATCTAAGACCAGGGTATTTAGTTATTCACCATAACTTGGTTTATCTAACTGAATGAATCTTCAGAGCAGGAATCTCACCATAACTTGGTTATATCTAACTGAATGAACCTTCAGAGCAGGAATCTCACCATAACTTGGTAATATCTAACTGAATGAACCTTCAGAGCAGGAATCTCACCATAACTTGGTAATATCTAACTGAATGAATCTTCAGAGCAGGAATCTCACCATAACTTGGTTATATCTAACTGAATGAACCTTCAGAGCAGGAATCTCACCATAACTTGGTTATATCTAACTGAATGAACCTTCAGAGCAGGAATCTCACCATAACTTGGTTATATCTAACTGAATGAACCTTCAGAGCAGGAATCTCACCATAACTTGGTCATATCTAACTGAATGAACCTTCAGAGCAGGAATCTCACCATAACTTGGTAATATCTAACTGAATGAATCTTCAGAGCAGGAATCTCACCATAACTTGGTTTATCTAACTGAATGAATCTTCAGAGCAGGAATCTCACCATAACTTGGTTATATCTAACTGAATGAACCTTCAGAGCAGGAATCTCACCATAACTTGGTTTATCTAACTGAATGAACCTTCAGAGCAGGAATCTCACCATAACTTGGTTATATCTAACCGAATGAACCTTCAGAGCAGGAATCTCACCGATTGATCCTCTGTCTCCAGCTCCAGACCTGCCTTCTGTAGGTTAGCTTCGTACTCCTTCCGCCTCTCCTGTTGAGAAACACAATGATAAAGGAGAGGAACTTAACAACTAGCAACGGTCATCGAAATTGTTAAAAGGTTTTTAAAACAACTCTAATAAATGTAATAGTTAGAAGACACCTATCTAAAAAATAATTTATGTTGTTTCCAAGATCAGACATAATGTCACTATAATCCCAGTGTTAATTTTCATACATTTTCTTTCATTTCAGCGAATCTAATTTTAACTGTATTCAATTATAACTTTTTTTTTCTTTCTTCAATCCCACAAAAAAATATACACTCATCAAAAATAAAAGTAATCTTTCTACTCTTTCTTGCGATGTAAGTGTGGAGAAGGTGCGTTAAATCCCTAAGTTTTAGCGTTCATACAGACTCAACTGAAAGACAGTGTATCCCATTGAGCCCATGTCAGCCATTAGCGGCGTGTGTGTGACAGGTCGTTGCGAACATCTCCGCGGTGGTGACGTTAACGGGGGGGAAAACATCAGGCACAAGCAAGAGTCGGGAAGAGTCAAAGGAAAGCAATCAATCCCAGCCAGAATTAAAGTGATAAGTGGATTTTGCATCGATCAAACACAGCAAATACTGCTGAAAAAGACAGACCCTCAGGTGGGCGGGGCATGCGCGTTGCTATAGAAACACACGGTAATGGGGAGTTGATCTGTTTTGGCACTAGAAATACAACTTCCTCCATCAATTTCACTGCTTCGTCATCTGCATTTATCATACAGGAAGAGGGCCTCAACTTTCCTGTTACCACACATCCAACTATAACATTCTAGGAACTAGTGACTGTGTTTGTGTCTGTGTCTGTGTGACAGTTCCTGTCCAGGCCTAGGGTCAGTATTGGTGGGCAGTGAGTGTGGTGACTGAGTGTGAGGTTCAGAACAGACAGACACAGCAGAGCTCTGCGTTATAGTGGCATCGAACGTCACCCTCCCTAGGAGAGGGGGTGACCTTGATAATTTATTGTTAAAATGAGAGGCTGCATGGATCTTTAACTTAAAGACTCTTGCTCCCTTTCGTCTCAACATAGACTTTGATCTGAAGCCATTCTTGTGATTAATGTGACTTTGCCATTGTAATTGTTTGTAAACTTGTGTAGTCAAATGAATCTATGATCGTATGCTATCCATTTGTTGTTTGTATGCTGTTCTTTGTATGACATTTTAATATTTGAGAAATTAACCAATGATATTAGGCCGCTCGTGGCCATGATTACAGACACCTGTGTGTCTTGACACTATATAAATGAGTCGTCCCGCAGTGTTTGTGATTGTACCCTGATGAAGACAGCTTGGCTGTCGAAACGTTGGTAAATTAAAAATGTTGCATCTGAGCTCCTGGAGTGTGAGGCTCTCCTTTATTTCCAAGTGTTCTACTCCGTTAGCCAGCACCTCTCCTAAATAGGTGTGCCTTTCTTTCTCTTTTTCTTCTACACACAGCAGAGCTGACAGGCCTCCCAGCCATGAAGTGACAGTAACAACAAGGTGTTAGAGCTAACACTCCTGTACCAGACACACTGGACCATTCACTCTGTAGCTACTAGTCCCTGGGCTAGCTGCTTTCAAACACACAGTCTGTAGCTACTAGTCCCTGGGCTAGCTGCTTTCAAACACACAGTCTGTAGCTACTAGTCCCTGGGCTAGCTGCAGTCACCATACAGTCTGAAGCTACTGACCAGGCCAGTCCAGTAGCCAAAGATACAGTCTGAAGCTACTGACCAGGCCAGTCCAGTAGCCAAACATACAGTCTGAAGCTACTGACCAGGCCAGCCCAGTAGCCAAACATACAGTCTGAAGCTACTGACCAGGCCAGCCCAGTAGCCAAAGATACAGTCTGAAGCTACTGACCAGGCCAGCCCAGTAGCCTAACATACAGTCTGAAGCTACTGACCAGGCCAGCCCAGTAGCCTATCATATGGGGACAAGGGAGGGTCGTTCAAACTGTGTCACAGTTCACACAGCATGTAAATACTACTCAAACATACTTTGCACTCAAAATACACTAAAAATAACTATTTAACCAAGTAAACTAAGTGTCAATTCAAGGCTAACGCAAAAGCAAGGCTGATGATAAGGACAATCCATTCCATGGGGCTGGCTAGGAATCAGGAATCATAGCTACTGCAACTTATCTCTAGAATATTCAAGGGAAAAATCCACTCAAAAACGACATTTTGGTAGTTTTTTTTTCTCATTAGTCCATACAGTTCATAATGTTTTTCATGTCGGCGGTCAAGTGTTCAAGATATTGGACTTTGAAGGAGCAAAGTGCCACCGGCCATTTCCCCTTTAACACTATCAACAAAGTCAGTGATATTATGAACAGCTTGGCAAGAGAAAACTAGCTGCGACTGACAACTGACTATGTAGTACAGTATGCGTCTATTACTGACTCACACTGTATAACTGTAGTATTGCCAAATACTAGTCATGTAGCCTGGTTAAACCAACTTGAAGGCTAAACTCACAATGGAACGGAACATTCAGTCTGGTTTACCCCAGGCTAAGTAGTACAGTGCTCAGAAACCAGCACCTAGTCTCCCTTTGAATTACAGTACAATTACAGATTACAGTACAATTACAGATTACAGTACAATTACAGATTACAGTACATTGAAAAACTTGTGATAACTAGTAAATAGCGTTTAACAACTATTTGACGTTATAGAAAAGGTAATAGCTACAGTAAGAGTGAGCACAGGTGTGTTTCTGAAGGTTGTATTTTACCTGCTTCCTCTCTCCGTCTCGGTCATCCACATAGGACAGGATGAAGTCAATCCTCCTCTTTCCATCACGGAAGAACACCGAGTCTTTACTCTGCTGATGCTTGTCAACCTGAGAGGAGACCGACAACACACGCACGCACGCACGCACGCACACACACACACACACAGACACACACACACACACACACACACACACACACACACACACGTGGTCAGTTGAAATACACAGACGAAGCCCCGTATTCCCAGACACACATTAAAGCTTTATATCAATGGAGATGATGTGTCGGTCTGGGAAGCCGGCGGCCCATAAGGTGCATCAGAACGAAGGACAGCCTTAGATGCATTCAGTAAGGTGGACAGTCTTCAGTTCACTCCTACTCGTAAACGTTTTCAAACAGTAGACAAGTACATTATTGAACACAGTCAAGGCTCTGAGTCACTCATCCAAAGCACAGCAACGCCACAGCAAATCAATCCATATACTGTCACTGTAACTCGATACATCGATGCCACGATGGAGAATCACACACAGCAACACAGTATTACCTCTCGGCCGTAGAGGTCGGACGACATGCAAGGAGCAAGAGCAACGCAATTCAATTTCAACCATGGCTTAGAGTGGAACTGACAGCGTTTTAACTACTTTGCAGATATGAAGAAAAAAAAAAACAGACAATCATAATATCAGTAAAAATATATATATATATATATATCAAATTTATTTGATTAAATTTCAGTTTATGCTACAAAACTAGCTTTATAAAGAGTTTTTAAAAATAGGGTAAATTTGACTAACATTCCATGAAGTACACTAAGGCATTGTTGGCAGAATAGATGGATGCAGTTCAATACATGATTAATACAATTCACCAATACATTTCTTGGTGGTCCCAAAACATATTACTATTAGGTTGTAAATTGGGCCGGTAACCGAAAGGTTGCTGGATCGAATCCCCGAGCTGACAAGGTAAAAATCAGTCGTTCTGCCCCCGGAACAAGGCAGTTAACCCCACTGTTCCCCTGAACAAGGCAGTTAACCCACTGTTCCCCGGTAGGACGTCATTGTAAATAAGAATTTGTTCTTAACTGGCTTGCCTAGTTAAATAAAGGTTAAAAATAAATAAATCATTTCAATCCCAGCTGGCCTGGTACATTGTTTGCTGCCTGCATTCGGAATGTACTGTGTCAGTTTTAATGACTCAATCTTTTGGACAAAATCAGTTGAATGTAAGTAAGGCTGAGAATGTTAATACAATACAATACAAACTAGCAAGGGTAATGATCACAACTCAGTCATAACGTCGCTAATAGGCCAGCGCATCTATTTATGCAGAAAGATAAAAACACGTAGGCTAACGTTAGGTAGATAGCTAGCTAGCTAGCTAGCTAGCTAGGAGGATCTCACGTGTGTGTGAGTGATTGACCTTCTCCCCTCATATCGTTTTTCGTTGGTCATACACAGTTAGAGATGCAGGTGTCATTTGGTTAGTATTTTGGTGTAGCATATCTCTTGCGTTCGTAAATTCACTCTGGCTATCTTGTCACGCCCTGGCCTTAGTATTTTGTGTTTTCTTTATTATTGTGGTTAGGCCAGGGTGTGACATGGGTGATTGTCTTGTCTAGGGGTTTTGTAGATTGATGGGGTTGTGTTCAGTGTAGTATTCTAGGTAAGTCTATAGTTGCCTGGAGTGGTTCTCAATCAGAGGCAGGTGTTTATCGTTGTCTCTGATTGGGAACCATATTTAGGCAGCCATATTCTTTGGGTATTTTGTGGCTGATTGTTTCCTGTCTCTGTGTTTTGCACCAGTTAGGACTGTTTTGGTTTTTCCACATTTTTCTTATTTTGTATATGCGTATTGTTCACGTTATCATCTTTATTAAAGATGTTCAACCATAACCACGCTGCATTTTGGTCCTCCTCTCCTTCCCAGGAAGAAAACCGTAACATGTCTACTCCGATTTCAGAGCACTCTCATCTGAGTGTACCAGAGTGCAGAATAACTGATGAATTTACGAAAGTGCAACACCCGCTGAATATGACCGGTGTCAGTAAACGTAGACAAAGAAAGTACTAGTTAGTCACCAACGCTCTCAGTAACATGTAAGCAGCCCAACCAGCTCTGCTACGGAAAGTAAAATGGTCGGAGTGAGGAGTTCTCTCATTTGTGTCTGGAAGTAGCTAATTAGAAAGCTAGACAACTCTAGCCAGTTAGCTTGGGTGCTTGGTTGGGACAAGCATGCATCATTGGCAGACATGCTGCACAGATAGACGAGTAGGCTACAATTCTCCATCGTTTATCAATTTAAGCAATTTTGACAGACAACTCGCTGAAAAAAGTTTGAGAGAGTTTTTGATAAGGTTTCTTTGTTATATTTTAGCTCATCGTGCTCTGGCTAACATTAGTTGATCTTGTTGTTGATGTCTATAACTGAGGGAGAGAGAGCCTACCTTTTCATGGTTGTTTGATCTGTAAAAGTTTACAAATGTAAGGGGACTACCGTGTTATTTACATATTTACAGAAGTCCATTCAGGTATATTTTGTGGCTTTCGATGAATGTGTTCTAACGATCTAAAGTTGTGCTGTTGCTACTTCCTGTAAACACGGACAGTCCAGTGCGAAGTGAATGAGGTCAGGGCCTACTTCCTGTAAACACACACAGTCCAGTTCAAAGAAAATGATGGCAGGGTCTACTTCCTGTAAACACACAGTCCAGTTTAAGTGAATGAGGTCAGGGTCTACTTCCTGTAAACACACACAGTCCAGTTCAAAGTGAATGAGGTCAGGGCCTACTTCCTGTAAACACACACAGTCCAGTTCAAAGTGAATGATGGATGGTCTGTGTGGCAAATGGCTTGTTTATATACTGGGAAAAGTACATATAAGGAAATCAGCCAATTAAATACAATTCATTAGGCCCTAAGCTACGGATTTCCCACGACTGGGTAGGGTTTCAGCCATGGGTGGGCCTTGGAGGGCATAGGCCCATCGACTTGGCAGCCAGGCCCACCCACTGGCCAATCAGAATGAGTTTGGTTTCCCCCTCGGTCTTGGTACAAAACAGATATTTTGATTAGGTTTTATGTACTGAAGTGTCTATTAGTTGTCTATTAAACACACTGCCGCTTTCACACTCTTTATTGCTATAGAATGTTCACATTGCCTTAGTATACCCTTCCAGCCATTACAATGAGCCTGTCCTCCTGTACCTCTGCCCACCAGCCTCCTCTGATATCCCGGTGCATCCAGCCTGGCCCTAGCCTGATCCCAGATCTGTTTGTGCTGTCTTGCCAGATAGACTGCAATTAGATCTAGGTTCAGGCTGATATGGTCTCGACCTTTGAACTCTAAACGTACTTCCATTGTATTTTCTTATTTAGAGCACCGTTTTTGAAACTCTGCCTTTGGGTAACTGAATGACCACTCCCCCCCCCCCAGAGGAGATGCCAGCCATGTTGCCTAAGCACTGCAGCCTCGGCAGCGGTAGGCTACAGCCTGCAGAGGAAGAAATAGCCTGCTCTGACTCACACACAGGAAGGAGTGCCCCATTGAGAAAGAGGAGACCTGTTCCCTGTCATTGCTGGTACATCTGTTCACATGAACCTATAAATAACTAAGCAACTGAACCACATAATGCTAGAGTTGGCCGTACTAACACAGCTACAGTCTGGATCACATGCTAATAGAATTGGCACAACAAACATCCTGGACACAAACGCCCAGCCAACACACTGGACACAAACGCCCAGCCAACACACTGGAAAAAGACACACTGGACAAAGACGCCCAGCCAACACACTGGGTATAGACGCACTGGACAAAGACATCCAGCCAACACACTGGACACAAACGCCCAGCCAACACACTGGAAAAAGACACACTGGACAAAGACGCCCAGCCAACACACTGGATATAGACGCACTGGACAAAGACATTCAGCCAACACACTGGATATAGACGACCAGCCAACACACTGGACAAAGACATCCAGCCAACACACTGGATATAGACACACTGGATATAGACGACCAGCCAACACACTGGACAAAGACATCCAGCCAACACACTGGATATAGACGACCAGTCAACACACTGGATATAGACGACCAGCCAACACACTGGATATAGACACACTGGATATAGACGACCAGCCAACACACTGGATATAGACACACTGGATATAGACGACCAGCCAACACACTGGATATAGACGACCAGTCAACACACTGGATATAGACGACCAGCCAACACACTGGATATAGACGACCAGCCAACACACTGGATATAGACGACCAGCCAACACACTGGATATAGACGACCAGCCAACACACTGGATATAGACGACCAGTCAACACACTGGATATAGACGACCAGCCAACACACTGGATATAGACGACCAGCCAACACACTGGATATAGACGACCAGCCAAGACACTGGACATAGACGACCAGCCAACACACTGGATATAGACGACCAGTCAACACACTGGATATAGACACACTGGATATAGACGACCAGCCAACACACTGGATATAGACGACCAGTCAACACACTGGATATAGACGACCAGCCAACACACTGGATATAGACGACCAGCCAACACACTGGACATAGACGACCAGCCAACACACTGGATATAGACGACCAGCCAACACACTGGATATAGACACACTGGACAAAGACATCCAGCCAACACACTGGACACAAACGTCCAGCCAACACACTGGATATAGACACACTGGACAAAGACATCCAGCCAACACACTGGACAAAGACATCCAGCCAACACACTGGATATAGACGACCAGCCAACACACTGGATATAGACGACCAGCCAACACACTGGATATAGACGACCAGCCAACACACTGGATATAGATGACCAGCCAACACACTGGATATAGACACACTGGACACAGACGTCCAGCCAACACACTGGACAAAGACATCCAGCCAACACACTGGATATAGACGACCAGCCAACACACTGGATATAGACGACCAGCCAACACACTGGATATAGACGACCAGCCAACACACTGGATATAGACGACCAGCCAACACACTGGATATAGACGACCAGCCAACACACTGGATATAGACGACCAGCCAACACACTGGATATAGACGACCAGCCAACACACTGGACATAGACGACCAGCCAACACACTGGACACAGACGACCAGCCAACACACTGGATATAGACGACCAGCCAACACACTGGATATAGACACACTGGATATAGACAACCAGTCAACACACTGGATATAGACGACCAGCCAACACACTGGATATAGACGACCAGCCAACACACTGGATATAGACACACTGGACAAAGACATGCAGCCAACACACTGGACAAAGACATCCAGCCAACACACTGGACACAAACGTCCAGCCAACACACTGGATATAGACACACTGGACAAAGACATCCAGCCAAGACACTGGATATAGACGACCAGCCAACACACTGGATATAGACGACCAGCCAACACACTGGATATAGACGACCAGCCAACACACTGGATATAGACGACCAGCCAACACACTGGACATAGACGACCAGCCAACACACTGGATATAGACGACCAGCCAACACACTGGATATAGACGACCAGCCAACACACTGGACATAGACGACCAGCCAACACACTGGACATAGACGACCAGCCAACACACTGGATATAGACGACCAGCCAACACACTGGATATAGACGACCAGCCAACACACTGGATATTGACGACCAGCCAACACACTGGACATAGACGACCAGCCGACACACTGGATATAGACACACTGGATATAGACGTTCAGCCAACACACTGGACATAAACACACTGGACATAAACACACTGGACATAAACACACTGGACATAAACACACTGGACATAAACACACTGGACATTTACGACCAGCCAACACACTGGATATAGACACTGGATATAGACGTCCAGCCAACACACTGGACATAAACACACTGGACATAGACACACTGGACATAAACACACTGGACATAAACACACTGGACATAAACACACTGGACATTGACACACTGGACATAAACACACTGGACATAAACACACTGGACATTGACACACTGGACATTGACACACTGGACATAAACACACTGGACATAAACACACTGGACATAGACACACTGGACATAAACACACTGGACATAAACACACTGGACATAAACACACTGGACATAAACACACTGGACATTGACACACTGGACATAAACACACTGGACATTGACACACTGGACATTGACACACTGGACATTGACACACTGGACATAAACACACTGGACATAAACACACTGGACATTGACACACTGGACATTGACACACTGGACATAAACACACTGGACATAAACACACTGGACATAAACACACTGGACATAAACACACTGGACATTGACACACTGGACATTGACACACTGGACATAAACACACTGGACATACACACACTGGACATAAACACACTGGACATAGGCGTCCTCTTTAGTCTACCCTCACAAACACAGTGATTCTGCCCTGTCCCAATAGATATGAATAGCATCCTCCTCATAGAGCCATAAACCTACTAGTCCCAGTCAACACATGGTGAAAACATCCTCTAGTGCTCCTCACTCACACAAGAGTCCTTGTCTGCTCCTTACAGTAGCCCTCTGGACAGGACAATCCTCGCTGCTCATAGATTTACAGGAGCCCTCTGGACAGGACAATCCTCACTGCTCATAGATTTACAGGAGCCCTCTGGACAGGACAATCCTCGCTGCTCATAGATTTACAGGAGCCCTCTGGACAGGACAATCCTCACTGCTCATATATTTACAGTAGCCCTCTGGACAGGACAATCCTCACTGCTCATAGATTTACAGTAGCCCTCTGGACAGGACAATCCTCACTGCTCATAGATTTACAGTAGCCCTCTGGACAGGACAATCCTCGCTGCTCATAGATTTACAGTAGCCCTCTGGACAGGACAATCCTCACTGCTCATAGATTTACAGTAGCCCTCTGGACAGGACAATCCTCGCTGCTCATAGATTTACAGTAGCCCTCTGGACAGGACAATCCTCGCTACTCATAGATTTACAGTAGCCCTCTGGACAGGACAATCCTCACTGCTCATAGATTTACAGTAGCCCTCTGGACAGGACAATCCTCGCTGCTCATAGATTTACAGTAGCCCTCTGGATAGGACAATCCTCACTGCTCATATATTTACAGTAGCCCTCTGGACAGGACAATCCTCGCTGCTCATAGATTTACAGTAGCCCTCTGGACAGGACAATCCTCACTGCTCATAGATTTACAGTAGCCCTCTGGACAGGACAATCCTCACTGCTCATAGATTTACAGTAGCACAACAACAACCACTGGGCCAGGTAGTCCCCAGTCTCCCAGTCCCCCAGTACCCTGTCCCCCAGTCCCCCAGTCTTCCAGTCCCCCAATACCCCGTCCCCCCAGTCTTCCAGTCCCCCCAGTCTTCCAGTCCCCCAGTGAGCAGCAGAGATACAGAGCCAGCAACAAGAGAGAGAGAGAGAGAGAGAGAGAGAGAGAACAGAGCCAGCAAGAGGAGAGGGGCAGAGAGAGAGAGAGAGAGAGAGAGAGAGAGAGAGAGAGAGAGAGAGAGAGAGAGAGAGAGAGAGAGAGATGACAGAGCCAGCTAGAGGAGAGGGGGAGAGAGAGAGAGGACAGAGCCAGCTAGAGGAAAGGGGAAGAGAGAGAGAGAGAGAGAGAGAGAGAGAGAGAGAGAGAGAGAGAGAGAGAGAGAGAGAGAGAGAGAGAGAGAAAGGACAGAGCCAGCTAGAGGAGGGGAAGAGAGAGAGAGAGGACAGAGCCAGCTAGAGGAGAGGGGGAGAGAGAGAGAGGACAGAGCCAGCTAGAGGAAAGGGGAAGAGAGAGAGAGAGAGAGAGAGAGAGAGAGAGAGAGAGAGAGAGAGAGAGAGAGAGAGAGAGAGAGAGAGAGAGAGAGAGAGAGAGAAAGAACAGAGCCAGCTAGAGGACGGGAAGAGAGGGAGAGCGACAGAGGAGAGAGGCTGGGGAGGGAGAAAGAGAGAGAGAGAGAGGCAGAGGAGAGAGAGAGCTAGGCAGAGGAGAGAGAGAGAGAGAGAGAGAGAGAGAGAGAGATGGTTTATTATCGATTTCACTTGCTTATGTTTCCCATGTCAACAAAAGGGAAAATTAACATAAAAATGGTTTATATTTACAACGGTGTTTGTCCTTCACTGGTTGCCCTTTTCTTGTGGCAACAGGTCACAAATCTTGCTGCTGTGATGGCACACTGTGGAATTTCACCCAGTAGATTTGGAAGTTTATCAAAATTGGGTTTGTTTTCGAATTCTTTGTGGATCTGTGTAATCTGAGGGAAATATGTCTCTCTAATATGGTCATACATTGGGCAGGAGGTTAGGAAGTGCAGCTCAGCTCTGTCTTCTCTTGAGAGCCATGTCTGCCTACGGCGGCCTTTCTCAATAGCAAGGCTATGCTCACTGAGTCTGTACATAGTCAAAGCTTTCCTTAAGTTTGGGTCAGTCACAGTGGTCGGGTATTCTGTGGGCAGTGTGCACATATCTCTGTCTAACAATAAGCTATTCAAGGAGTCTGTAACTGATACTATTTTACACAATACAAACAACCTTAAGACCTGAAAATAATACTGGACAACAACGTATAGACAGCAGGCAGGTAGATAACACTGGACAACAACGTATAGACAGCAGGCAGGTAGATAACACTGGACAACAACGTACAGACAGCAGGCAGGTAGATAACACTGGACAACAACGTACAGACAGCAGGCAGGTAGATAACACTGGACAACAACGTATAGACAGCAGGCAGGTAGATAACACTGGACAACAACGTACAGACAGCAGGCAGGTAGATAACACTGGACAACAACGTACAGACAGCAGGCAGGTAGATAACACTGGACAACAACGTACAGACAGCAGGCAGGTAGATAACACTGGACAACAACGTACAGACAGCAGGCAGGTAGATAACACTGGACAACAACGTACAGACAGCAGGCAGGTAGATAACACTGGACAACAACGTACAGACAGCAGGCAGGTAGATAACACTGGACAACAACGTACAGACAGCAGGCAGGTAGATAACACTGGACAACAACGTACAGACAGCAGGCAGGTAGATAACACTGGACAACAACGTATAGACAGCAGGCAGGTAGATAACACTGGACAACAACGTACAGACAGCAGGCAGGTAGATAACACTGGACAACAACGTACAGACAGCAGGCAGGTAGATAACACTGGACAACAACGTACAGACAGCAGGCAGGTAGATAACACTGGACAACAACGTACAGACAGCAGGCAGGTAGATAACACTGGAGAACAACGTATAGACAGCAGGCAGGTAGATAACACTGGACAACAACGTACAGACAGCAGGCAGGTAGATAACACTGGACAACAACGTACAGACAGCAGGCAGGTAGATAACACTGGACAACAACGTATAGACAGCAGGCAGGTAGATAACACTGGACAACAACGTACAGACAGCAGGCAGGTAGATAACACTGGACAACAACGTACAGACAGCAGGCAGGTAGATAACACTGGACAACAACGTACAGACAGCAGGCAGGTAGATAACACTGGACAACAACGTACAGACAGCAGGCAGGTAGATAACACTGGACAACAACGTACAGACAGCAGGCAGGTAGATAACACTGGACAACAACGTATAGACAGCAGGCAGGTAGATAACACTGGACAACAACGTACAGACAGCAGGCAGGTAGATAACACTGGACAACAACGTACAGACAGCAGGCAGGTAGATAACACTGGACAACAACGTATAGACAGCAGGCAGGTAGATAACACTGGACAACAACGTACAGACAGCAGGCAGGTAGATAACACTGGACAACAACGTACAGACAGCAGGCAGGTAGATAACACTGGACAACAACGTATAGACAGCAGGCAGGTAGATAACACTGGACAACAACGTACAGACAGCAGGCAGGTGGATAACACTGGACAACAACGTACAGACAGCAGGCAGGTAGATAACACTGGACAACAACGTACAGACAGCAGGCAGGTAGATAACACTGGACAACAACGTATAGACAGCAGGCAGGTAGATAACACTGGACAACAACGTACAGACAGCAGGCAGGTGGATAACACTGGACAACAACGTACAGACAGCAGGCAGGTAGATAACACTGGACAACAACGTACAGACAGCAGGCAGGTAGATAACACTGGACAACAACGTACAGACAGCAGGCAGGTAGATAACACTGGACAACAACGTACAGACAGCAGGCAGGTAGATAACACTGGACAACAACGTATAGACAGCAGGCAGGTAGATAACACTGGACAACAACGTATAGACAGCAGGCAGGTAGATAACACTGGACAACAACGTACAGACAGCAGGCAGGTGGATAACACTGGACAACAACGTACAGACAGCAGGCAGGTGGATAACACTGGACACCTGTTCGCCAGGGGGAAAGATAACACTGGACACCTGTTCGCCAGGGGGAAAGATAACACTGGACACCTGTTCGCCAGGGGGAAAGATAACACTGGACACCTGTTCGCCAGGGGGAAAGATAACACTGGACACCTGTTCGCCAGGGGGAAAGATAACACTGGACACCTGTTACTGTATTTGACTGGTTCATGTGTCATTTCATTTACAGGAGAAGCCAGAGGAATGTCAACAAACCATCAGCTTGTAAAGAAAAAAAACAATCTACTATTCACTTGTCCCTTGGTCTTTAACCTTAACCCTTCAGCTTATCTATATCTATCTATATTATCTATGTTATCTATATCTATCTTATCTATCTTATCTATATCTATCTATCTTATCTATGTTATCTATATCTATCTTATCTATATCTATCTTATCTATATCATCTATCTTATCTATGTTATCTATATCTATCTTATCTATGTTATCTATATCTATCTTATCTATCTTATCTATATCTATCTTATCTATATCTATCTATCTTATCTATATCTATCTATCTTATATATATCTATCTATCTTATCTATCTTATCTATATCTATCTATCTTATCTATGTTATCTATATCTATCTTATCTATATCTATCTATCTTATCTATGTTATCTATATCTATCTTATCTATATCTATCTATCTTATCTATGTTATCTATATCTATCTTATCTATCTTATCTATATCTATCTTATCTATATCTATCTATCTTATCTAAGGTGGGAATCAATATGGTAGAAGCTCCACCCAGACATTTCAGTTCTGGGGACATGGAAGGGTTAGGGCCGACGGGACGGGTTAGGGCCGAGGGGAAGGGGTTAGGGCGGAGGGGAAGGGGTTAGGGCCGAGGGGAAGGGGTTAGGGCAGAGAGGAAGGGGTTAGGGCCGAGGGGAAGGGGTTAGGGCAGAGAGGAAGGGGTTAGGGCCGAGGGGAAGGGGTTAGGGCCGTGAGGGGAAGGGGTTAGGGCCGTGAGGGGAAGGGGTTAGGGCCGTGAGGGGAAGGGGTTAGGGCCGAGGGGAAGGGGTTAGGGCCGAGGGGAAGGGGTTAGGGCCGAGGGGAAGGGGTTAGGGCCGAGGGCAAGGGTTAGGGCCGTGAGGGGAAGGGGTTAGGGCCGTGAGGGGAAGGGGTTAGGGCGTGGGGAAGGGGTTAGGGCCGAGGGGAACGGGTTAGGGCCGAGGGGAAGGGTTAGGGCCGAGGGGAAGGGGTTAGGGCAGAGAGGAAGGGGTTAGGGCCGAGGGGAAGGGGTTAGGGCCGTGAGGGGAAGGGGTTAGGGCCGAGGGGAAGGGGTTAGGGCCGAGGGGAAGGGGTTAGGGCCGAGGGCAAGGGTTAGGGCCGTGAGGGGAAGGGGTTAGGGCCGTGAGGGGAAGGGGTTAGGGCCGAGGGGAAGGGGTTAGGGCCGAGGGGAAGGGGTTAGGGCCGAGGGGAAGGGTTAGGGCCCTTCCCCTAAGTCTCATGAAATGTAGGCCTACATTGAACACCACACATTGTCTGCTACTGTAGGCTGAATGATAGAACAGCTATTTTCAAGTTAAAATGTTATGGGATGCATTTTCTCCATTGTTTTTGAAGGTAGACCACTATGGTAGGCCTACATTATGATCAAATAGCCACTGTAGCCTTCTTGGCCACTGTTAAACCTGTAACCTAAAGCGCCTATAGCATCAGTGTTCACAGTAAAACTGTAACTTAAAGCAGGTACAGCATCAGTGTTGACAGTAAAACTGTAACTTAGAGTGGGTACAGCCTCAGTGTTCACAGTAAAACTGTAACTTAAAGCAGGGACAGCCTCAGTGTTCACAGTAAAACTGTAACTTAAAGCAGGTACAGCATCAGTGTTCACAGTAAAACTGTAACTTAAAGCAGCTACAGCCTCAGTGTTGACAGTAAAACTGTAACTTAAAGCAGCTACAGCCTCAGTGTTCACAGTAAAACTGTAACTTAAAGCAGCTACAGCCTCAGTGTTCACAGTAAAACTGTAACTTAAAGCTGGTACAGCCTCAGTGTTCACAGTAAAACTGTAACTTAAAGCGGGTACAGCCTCAGTGTTGACAGTAAACCCGCTGGAAGTTGTCAGTGACGAAAACATGAGAGGGAACATTGCCAGGCACAACCCATCACATACTACAATCTACCACAGGGTAATATATCTACAGCAGACACATTGCCATGAGGCGGCAGCGTAGCCTAGTGGTTAGAGTGTCAGACTAGTAAACGAAAGGTTGCAAGATCAAATCCCTGAGCTGCCAATGTAGAAAATCTGTCATTCTGCCCCTGAACAAAGTAGTTATCCCACTGTTCCTAGACCAGTTAACCCACTGTCATTGAAAATAAGAATTTGTTCTTAAATAAAGGTTTTAAAAAATCAATTTCACGTGACTCTTGGCGGACTAGTAAGAAAGTCATCATAAATCTGCGTCATCGTTCAACAGCCTGATATTACTTCTAAACAAAATCACTTTTTTTGGTTCGTCATACTGTTACGTTATGTTTTGTGTTTATGTGTTTATGTGTCTTATGTTTTGATTCTTGCTCGGACAGTCGCTAAGATTATATTTGGTTGTGATCTTTGCAAAATACCTATTTCGGATGCAGCAGCAGTTAGCTAGAATGCTAACGCTGATTGATGTAGGCTGTAGCAAAAACTAGCCAAAGAGCCGTTTTACTGGTTGAAGTTGAAGTGTTTTTTATTTTTTATTAAGTATAATGCAGTTGATTTGCAATGATGATGACACAAACATTATATTACACAGGACATGCTTACAACCCTGGTCGTGAGGACCCAAAGGGGCTTGAGTGTTTTCCCTAGCACGCACACACACGCCATTCAAATAATCAACTCATCATCGTTAGTGGAATCAGGTGTGTTAATACGAGGGAAAAAAAACTACAATGTCCACCCTCTTCGGGTTACCAGGACCAGGGTGAAGAAACACTGCCGTACGGTATAGTGTCACACCAAGCCTGTTTACCATACGTTATATAACGTCACATCACACCAAGCCCGTGGTTTACCATACAGTATATAACGTAACATCACACCAAGCCCGTGGTTTACCATGCCATACCCTGGAGCGATGCTTCAGGAACAGAGCCCTTTTTCTCCACATCTGTGGAGGAAGGAACCAACCGGGCAGTGAGAGAGGGAGAGAGGAACCAACCGGGCAGTGAGAGAGGGAGAGAGGAACCAACCGGGCAGTGAGAGAGGGAGAGAGGAACCAACCGGGCAGTGAGAGAGGGAGAGAGGAACCAACCGGGCAGTGAGAGAGGGAGAGAGGAACCAACCGGCAGTGAGAGAGGGAGAGAGGGAGAGAGGAACCAACCGGGCAGTGAGAGAGGGAGAGAGGAACCAACCGGGCAGTGAGAGAGGGAGAGAGGAACCAACCGGCAGTGAGAGAGGGAGAGAGGAACCAACCGGGAAGTGAGAGAGGGAGAGAGGAACCAACCGGGCAGTGAGAGAGGGAGAGAGGAACCAACCGGGCAGTGAGAGAGGGAGAGAGGGAGAGAGAGAGAGAGAGAGAGAGAGAGGGAGAGAGAGAGAGGGAGAGAAAGAGAGAGAGAGAGAGGGAGAGAGAGAGAGAGAGAGAGAGAGAGAGAGAGAGGGAGAGAGAGAGAGAGGGAGAGAGGGAGAGGAAGAGAGAGAGAGAGAGACCAACCGGGCAGTGAGAGAGGGAGAGAGGGAGAGAAAGAGAGAGAGAGAGAGGGAGAGAGGGAGAGAGGAACCAACCGGGCAGTGAGAGAGGGACCAACCGGGCAGTGAGAGAGGGAGAGAGGGACCAACCGGGCAGTGAGAGAGGGAGAGAGAGAGAGAGAGAGAGGGAGAGAGGGAGAGAGAGAGAGAGAGAGAGAGAGAGAGAGAGAGAGAGAGAGAGAGGGAGAGAGGGAGAGAGGGAGAGGTACTAGGTAAAGTTGGAGGATCTTAATTTGACCCAGTTTTTGACAACAGGAGAATAATCCTGCGGCAACAGGGATGTGGGGATGACAAACTTTAGAAGCCTTATTAAAAGTAAAAAATACACTACAAGTTTGCATGAATGAATGAATTAAGATCCTACATCTGTACAGTAGCTGAGGGACTAACAACATACAAACCAGGGTCGTGTTCATTAGGACAAACCGTAGCAAAATGTTTTGCAACTAAAAACAAACATTTGCATTTCAAATAGTATCTATGTGTTTAATTGTGTGCCTACTGAACACAACCCTGTACCAGATGAATACTGGGACTGGCATGTCTCTATAACACACCCCCCGGCAACCCCAGTACATACTGCCAACAACTCAGACACCATGGCAACCCCATACATACCCCATACATGCAACCCCATACATACAACCCCATACATACTGCCAACAACTCAGACACCATGGCAACCCCATACATACTGCCAACAACTCAGACACCATGGCAACCCCATACATACTGCCAACAACCTAGCAACACCTGAACCAGAATCTGTGTTTACAGGAGACGTTGAATATAGTGATTCTCCTTCGAGCCCAGGAAGAAGCCATTCCAATTGCTATTCGCCAGCTTTTCAAGCCTAAAGCTGCATCATTTTACTTTTGGGTGACCTGACCAAGTACACATAGAAATATGAGCTATAGATCTGTCATTCTCATCAAGTTTATGAAGCGGTAGATCTGTTTTATGTGCGCTATTTCTATACTCCACCATTAAGTCGATTTTTTTAATCTTTTACTTTTCTGTTTTGTACAGCAGCTTCAAACCGCTGAAAATACAATTTATTTATTTTTTCAGTTATTGAAAAGATATTTCCCAGCGGTTTAGATCGTACAATGATTCGCCTCTTCTGCACCTCCAGTAAAATCTCTCATGACTGACATGCACAGGTCTGCTGATCCCGCGGCAGGAAAGGCCATTGTGTGTATGAACGTCATATCAGTCTGTTTCACAGTGCTACATGGAATGCAATAATATTTTGTTAGTAGATTAAGTAGACAATAGAGGGTACGTTTTTAGTGAGTGTATATTTCTAGGATGGGCTTTATTTAGTGTACACTACCGGTCAAAAGTTGTAGAACACCTATTCTTTCAAGAGTTTTTATTTATTTTTTACTATTTTCTACATTGTAGAATAATAGTGAAGACATCAGAACTATGAAATAACACATATGGAATCATGTAGTAACCAAAAAAAAGTGTTAAACAAATCAAAATAGATTTTATATTTGAGATTCTTCAAATAGCCATGCTTTGCCTTGATGACAGCTTTGCACACTATTGGTATTCTCTTAACCAGCTTCACCCAGAATGCTTTTCCAACAGTCTTGAAGGAGATCCCACATATGCTGAGCACTTGTTGGCTGCTTTTCCTTCACTCTGCGGTCCAACTTATCCCAAACCATTTGGTTGAGGTCGGGGGATTGTGGAGGCCAGGTCATCTGATGCAGCACACCGCCACTCTCCTTCTCTGTAAAATAGCCCTTACACAGCCTGGAGGTGCGTTGGATCATTGTCCTGTTGAAAAACAAAGGATAGTCCCACTAAGCCCAAACCAGATTGGATGGCATATCGCTGCTAGAATGCTGTGGTAGCCATGCTGGTTATGTGTGCCTTGAATTCTAAATAAATCACAGACAGTGTTACCAGCAAAGCACCCCCACACCATAACACCTCCTCCTCCATGCTTTACGGTGGGAACCACACATGCGGAGATCATCTGTTCACCTACCCTGCGTCTCACAAAGACACGGTGGTTGGAACCAAAAATCTCCAATTTGGACTCCAGACCAAAGGACAAATTTCCACTGGTCTAATGTCCATTGCTCGTGTTCCTTGGCCCAAGCAGGTCTTTTCTTATTATTGGTGTCTTTAGTAATGGTTTCTTTGCAGCAATTTGACAATGAAGGCCTGATTCATACAGTCTCTTCTGAACAGTTGATGTTGAGATGTGTCTGTTACTTGAACTCTGTGAAGCATTTATTTGAGCTGCAATTTCTGAGGCTGGTAACTCTAATGAACTCATCCTCTGCAGCAGAGGTAACTCTGGGTCTTCCTTTCCTGTGGCGGTCCTCAGGAGAGCCAGTTAACTCTAATGAACTCATCCTCTGCAGCAGAGGTAACTCTGGGTCTTCCTTTCCTGTGGCGGTCCTCATGAGAGCCAGGTAACTCTAATGAACTCATCCTCTGCAGCAGAGGTAACTCTGGGTCTTCCTTTCCTGTGGCGGTCCTCATGAGAGCCAGTTAACTCTAATGAACTCATCCTCTGCAGCAGAGGTAACTCTGGGTCTTCCTTTCCTGTGGCGGTCCTCATGAGAGACAGTTAACTCTAATGAACTCATCCTCTGCAGCAGAGGTAACTCTGGCTCTTCCTTTCCTGTGACGGTCCTCATGAGAGACAGTTAACTCTAATGAACTCATCCTCTGCAGCAGAGGTAACTCTGGGTCTTCCGTTCCTGTGGCGGTCCTCATGAGAGCCAGTTTCATCATAGCACTTGATGGTTTTTGCGACTGCGCTTACAGAAACTTTCAAATTTCTTGAAATGTTCCGTATTGACTGAACTTCATGTCTTAAAGTAATGATGGACTGTCGTTTCTCTTTGCTTGTTTGAGCTGTTCTTGTCAGAACATGGACTTGGTCTTTTACCAAATAGGGCTGTCTTCTGTATACCACCCCTACCTGGTCACAACACAACTGATTGGCTCAAATGAAATAAGAAGGAAAGAAATTCCACAAATTAACTTTTAAAAAGGCACACCTGTTAATTGAGGTGACTACCAGGTGACTACCTCATGAAGCTGGTTGAGAGAATGCCAAGAGTGTGCAAAGCTGTCACCAAGGCAAAGAGTGGCTATTTGAAGAATCTCAAATGATAACATATTTTTTGATTTGTTTAACACTTTTTTGGTTACTACATGATTCCATATGTGTTATTTCACAGTTTTAATGTATTCACTATTATTGTACAATGTAGAAAATAGTAAAAAATAAAGATAAACCCTTGAATGAGTAGGTGTTCTAAAACTCTGGACCGGTAGTGTATTTTAAATCCATTAGGGCGGCAGGCAGCCTAGCGGTTAAGAACGTTGGGCCAGTAACAGAAAGTTTGCTGGTTTCGAATCCCCGAGCCGACTAGGTGAAACATCGATGTGCCCTTGAACACGGCACTTAACATGAATTGCTCCCGTCGTTCTGGATAAGAGCGTCTGCTAAATGCCGTAAATGTAACATTGCAGAAGGTACAGAAGAATTTGGCGAAATGCGAACTGGATCCCCAAAAATACTTAAGATGATTAAAAACACAAAATTCCAGACAAGGTATTCATTTTTTGGGGGGACCTTTTTTTAGAAGTACATATCGGCCGCTACGGCAGTAATGACGATAGTTGCTCAGCGAAACGCCATTCTTTGTTAAGTACCGAACATATTTTGACATTAAGGAAGCAGCCATTCACCAGCTTTTCAAGCTTAAAGGAGACTCAGCATATTCAAACGTCTCCTGTAAACACAGATTCTGGTTCAGGCCACACCAAGTCCGGAAACTAAACACAGATTCTGGTTCAGGCAACACCAAGTCCGGAAACTAAACACAGATTCTGGTTCAGGCAACACCAAGTCCAGAAACTAAACATAGATTCTGGTTCAGGCAACACCAAGTCCGGAAACTAAACACAGATTCTGGTTCAGGCCACACCAAGTCCGGAAACTAAACACAGATTCTGGTTCAGGCATCACCAAGTCCGGAAACTAAACACAGATTCTGGTTCAGGCAACACCAAGTCCAGAAACTAAACACAGATTCTGGTTCAGGCAACACCAAGTCCAGAAACTAAACATAGATTCTGGTTCAGGCAACACCAAGTCCGGAAACTAAACACAGATTCTGGTTCAGGCAACACCAAGTCCAGAAACTAAACACAGATTCTGGTTCAGGCAACACCAAGTCCGGAAACTAAACACAGATTCTGGTTCAGGCAACACCAAGTCCGGAAACTAAACACAGATTCAGGTTCAGGCAACACCAAGTCCGGAAACTAAACACAGATTCTGGTTCAGGCAACACCAAGTCCGGAAACTAAACACAGATTCTGGTTCAGGCAACACCAAGTCCCGGAAACTAAACACAGATTCAGGTTCAGGCAACACCAAGTCCGGAAACTAAACATAGATTCTGGTTCAGGCAACACCAAGTCCGGAAACTAAACACAGATTCAGGTTCAGGCAACACCAAGTCCGGAAACTAAACACAGATTCAGGTTCAGGCCACACCAAGTCCGGAAACTAAACACAGATTCTGGTTCAGGCAACACCAAGTCCGGAAACTAAACACAGATTCAGGTTCAGGCAACACCAAGTCCGGAAACTAAACATAGATTCTGGTTCAGGCAACACCAAGTCCAGAAACTAAACATAGATAGGTAAGAAGCAGCAACACAAGCCATGAGAGGATAAAAGGACTGATCAAGGTAAGACAAGCACTTAGCATTAGGGCTCCCGAGTGGTGCAGTGGTCTAAGGCAATGCATCTCAGTACAGACCCTGGTTCAATTCCGGGCTGTATCACAACCGGCCGTGATTTCGGAGTCCCGTACGGAGACGCACAACTGGCCCAGCGTCGTTAGTGTTTGGCCATCATTGTAAATAAGAATTTGTTCTTAACTGACTTGCCAAGTTTTAAAAAAAAATAATAATAATATAAATTAGATTATTCATAGTTTCTCAATGCTTAGTGCTTGACTCCTGACAGACATCTGGACAGACAAGTCCCATAGTAGTAGTACACTGGCAGAATACTTTATTATCCCAAAAAGGGTACGACCCAGATCCTGTTCATTGACGGATGGTTAGGTTATTACATTTAGGCACATGTTATTGCACACTCCCAATATATGGCTAACACACAATAACCCCTAGACACTCCGGAAACACACAGACAACAATTAGAAGCAAGCAGGGAGTGTGTCAATACACACTCATAACACAGAGATGATTAGGTAGTTAACCAACAGCTGCAGGGTTTGACTAAAGACTGTAAAATGACACTAAACAAACAACACAAACTTTATAAACGGAAACACACACACACACACACACACACACACACACACACACACACACACACACACACACACACACACACAGACACACACACACACACACACACACACACACACACACACACAGAGACACACACACACACACACGCACATACACACACACACACACACACACACACACACACACACACACACACACACACACACACACACACACACACACACACAGAGACACACACACACACGCACATACACACACACACACACACACACACACACACACACACACAC
>NC_050570.1:5589651-5632151 GCF_013265735.2 Oncorhynchus mykiss | reverse complement strand
GTGGAACAGTGGAACAGTGCAGTACAGTGGAACAGTGCAGTACAGTGGGACAGTGCAGTATAGTGGAACAGTGCAGTACAGTGGAACAGTGGAACAGTGCAGTACAGTGCAACAGTGGAACAGTGCAGTATAGTGGAACAGTGGAACAGTGCAGTATAGTGGAACAGTGCAGTACAGTAGGACAGTGCAGTATAGTGGAACAGTGCAGTATAGTGGAACAGTGGAACAGTGCAGTACAGTGGAACAGTGGAACAGTGCAGTACAGTGGAACAGTGGAACAGTGCAGTATAGTGGAACAGTGCAGTACAGTGGGACAGTGCAGTATAGTGGAACAGTGGAACAGTGCAGTACAGTGGCACGGTGCACTACAGTGGAACAGTGGAACAGTGCAGTACAATGGAACAGTGCATTACAGTGGAACAGTGGAACAGTGAAGTACAGTGGAACAGTGCAGTAAAGTGGAACAGTGGAACAGTGCAGTACAGTGGAACAGTGCACTACAGTGGAACAGTGCAGTGAAGTGGAACAGTGCAGTACAGTGGAACAGTGTAGTACATTGGAACAGTGCAGTACATTGGAACAGTAAATAACAGTGGAACAGTGGATTACAGTGGAACAGTGCAGTACAGTGGAACAGTGCAGTACAGTGGAACAGTAGATAACAGTGGAACAGTGGATTACAGTGGAACAGTGGAACAGTGCAGTACAGTGGAACAGTGGAACAGTGCAGTACAATGGAACAGTGCATTACAGTGGAACAGTGCAGTACAGTGGAACAGTGCAGTAATGTGGAACAGGGCACTACAGTGGAACAGTGGAGTAAAGTGGAACAGTGGAACAGTGCAGTACAGTGGAACAGTGCAGTACAGTGGAACAGTGCACTACAGTGGAACAGTGCAGTGAAGTGGAACAGTGGAACAGTGCAGTACAGTGGAACAGTGCAGTACAGTGGAACAGTGCACTACAGTGGAACAGTGCAGTGAAGTGGAACAGTGGAACAGTGCAGTACAGTGGAACAGTGCACTACAGTGGAACAGTGCAGTGAAAATGGAACAGTGCAGTGAAGTGGAACAGTGGAACAGTGCAGTACAGTGGAACAGTGCACTACAGTGGAACAGTGGACAGTGCAGTACAGTGGAACAGTGAAGTACAGTGGAACAGTAGATAAGAGTGGAACAGTGGATTACAGTGGAAGAGTGCAGTGCACTACAGTGGAACAGTGCAGTATAGGGGAACAGTGGATTGCAGTGGAACAGTGCACTACAGTGGAACAGTGCAGTAAAGTGGAACAGTGCAGTATGGTGGAACAGCGGATTACAGTGGAACAGTGCAGTACAGTGGAACAGTGCACTACAGTGGAACAGTGCAGTACAGTGGAACCGTGGAACAGTGCAGTACAGTGGAACAGTGGATTACAGTTGAACAGTGCAGTACAGTGGAACAGTGGAACAGTGCAGTAAAGTGGAACAGTGGAAGAGTGCAGTAAAGTGGAACAGTGTGACAGTGCAGTAAAGTGGAACAGTGGAACAGTGCAGTAAAGTGGAACAGTGCAGTAAAGTGGAACAGTGCAGTAAAGTGGAACAGTGTGACAGTGCAGTAAAGTGGAACAGTGGAACAGTGCAGTAAAGTGGAACAGTGGAACAGTGCAGTAAAGTGGAACAGTGGAACAGTGCAGTAAAGTGGAACAGTGTGACAGTGCAGTAAAGTGGAACAGTGGAACAGTGCAGTAAAGTGGAACAGTGGAACAGTGCAGTAAAGTGGAACGGTGGAACAGTGCAGTACAGTGGAACAGTGCAGTACAGTGGAACAGTGGAACAGTGCAGTAAAGTGGAACAGTGCAGTAAAGTGGAACAGTGCAGTAAAGTGGAACAGTGCAGTAAAGTGGAACACTGCAGTACAGTGGAACAGTGAAACCCGACCCTTAAATCTGATTACTTTTCCAGAAATCCTGGTAGCAAGATTCTCGGATTCAACAGGACATAAGCAGGAAATTCCACCCTTGATTAACCCATGCAAGACTAGAACAATTCAACTGCTGTTGGTATACAGAGGACAGCTGATTACTGGGGGGAAATACCACAAGGACACAGGCCTCTCGGGACTCTCTCTCTGATCAACATCGAGGATGTTCAGAAAATACCACACAGCCAAGGAGGAGAGGACAGTTGTGGGCTATATGCTCAGATAGTGAAGGAGATGAGAGGTGTGGGCTATAGGCTCAGATAGTGAAGGAGATGACAGGTGTGGGCTGTAGGCTCAGATAGTGAAGGAGATGAGAGGTGTGGGCTGTAGGCTCAGATAGTGAAGGAGATGAGAGTTGTGGGCTGTAGGCTCAGATAGTGAAGGAGATGAGAGGTGTGGGCTATAGGCTCAGATAGTGAAGGAGATGACAGGTGTGGGCTGTAGGCTCAGATAGTGAAGGAGATGACAGGTGTGGGCTATAGGCTCAGATAGTGAAGGAGATGACAGGTGTGGGCTATAGGCTCAGATTGTGAAGGAGATGACAGGTGTGGGCTATAGGCTCAGATAGTGAAGGAGATGAGAGGTGTGGGCTATAGGCTCAGATAGTGAAGGAGATGAGAGGTGTGGGCTATAGGCTCAGATAGTGAAGGAGATGAGAGGTGTGGGCTGTAGGCTCAGATAGTGAAGGAGATGAGAGTTGTGGGCTGTAGGCTCAGATAGTGAAGGAGATGAGAGGTGTGGGCTATAGGCTCAGATAGTGAAGGAGATGAGAGGTGTGGGCTATAGGCTCAGATAGTGAAGGAGATGAGAGGTGTGGGCTATAGGCTCAGATAGTGAAGGGGATGACAGGTGTGGGCTATAGGCTCAGATAGTGATGGAGATGACAGGTGTGGGCTATAGGCTCAGATAGTGAAGGAGATGAGAGGTGTGGGCTATAGGCTCAGATAGTGAAGGAGATGACAGGTGTGGGTTATAGGCTCAGATAGTGAAGGAGATGAGAGGTGTGGGCTATAGGCTCAGATAGTGAAGGAGATGAGAGGTTTGGGCTATAGGCTCAGATAGTGAAGGAGATGACAGGTGTGGGCTATAGGCTCAGATAGTGAAGGAGATGAGAGGTTTGGGCTATAGGCTCAGATAGTGAAGGAGATGACAGGTGTGGGTTATAGGCTCAGATAGTGAAGGAGAGGAGAGGTGTGGGCTATAGGCTCAGATAGTGAAGGAGATGAGAGGTGTGGGCTATAGGCTCAGATAGTGAAGGAGATGACAGGTGTGGGCTATAGGCTCAGATAGTGAAGGAGGTGACAGGTGTGGGTTATAGGCTCAGATAGTGAAGGAGATGACAGGTGTGGACTATAGGCTCAGATAGTGAAGGAGATGACAGGTGTGGGCTATAGGCTCAGATAGTGAAGGAGATGAGAGGTGTGGGCTATAGGCTCAGATAGTGAAGGAGATGACAGGTGTGGGCTATAGGCTCAGATAGTGAAGGAGATGAGAGGTGTGGGATATAAGCTCAGATAGTGAAGGAGATGTGAGGTGTGGGCTGTAGGCTCAGATAGTGAAGGAGATGAGAGGTGTGGGCTATAGGCTCAGATAGTGAAGGAGATGAGAGGTGTGGGCTGTAGGCTCAGATAGTGAAGGAGATGAGAGGTGTGGGCTATAGGCTCAGATAGTGAAGGAGATGTGAGGTGTGGGCTGTAGGCTCAGATAGTGAAGGAGATGAGAGGTGTGGGCTATAGGCTAACAATGGAAAAAAAGCAGTTCTTTAATACATGCAGAATTATCTACGGGGTAGTTATCCAATAACTCAAAGGTTTTGATAGTATGTCCAATTCCCCTTTAGGTGAGCTAATACACATAGCTTAAAGGTCTAAATGTGGTGTTTGTCTCCTTGTGGCTATCTCCAGGTTATCTCTAAAGTACCAAGTACACAATCAGTTACAGACACAATTTGAACTGTAATGAGATATAAAATGATAAATGTATTTTGAAGTGCCTAAGATGTCATGTCATTGACCCCATATCTCCAGGTTGTTAAGGGAGACGACGGTAAACAGTATCCTACTTTTCTATGACTTAGCTCAACCTAATGGCCCCCTATTACCTGTATAGTACACGACCTTTGACCAAAGTAGTGCACTTGTTTTGAGACAAGTCACGGTCCTGTCAAATAACTTTGTTCTCTAAGACGTAGCCTTGTTTGCATTGCTTTCCTGTGACAGGAAACTTCCCCCCCGTCCTATTCTACCGACTAGAGCAGCTAACAAGCTGTGGTCACACTACAGATGCAACTTCCTGCTGCCTGTAGGAGGGGCAGATACTTACCATACACCAGACCCAACGCACGCACGCTAATGATAGGCGGGGCAACTGTTTGTTCACCCGCACTTGCTAATAACCCATCCACAAACGCACGATTATATGTGATAAAGTGACAATGTGAGGCCTGCACACGACCCAAACCCCCAAATATAGAACTTGCGCAGAACTATCCTTTATTTATTTGTGTGATTCTTTTTAAAAACTTTTTACCCCATTTTCTCCCCAATTGGTAGTTACAGTCTTGTCCCATCGTAGCTACTCCCGTACGGACTCGAAGGCGAAGGTCGAGAGCTGCGCGTCCTCCGAAACACGACCCTGCCAAGCCGCACTGCTTCTCGACACACTGCTCGCTTAACCCGGAAGCCAGCCGCACCAATGAAACACCATAGAACTGGCGACCAAAGTCAGCGTGCATGCGCCCGGCCTGCCACAAGGAGTCGCTAGTGCGCGTTGGGACTAGGACAAACCTCTTTTGACAGGCCTTTTTAGATAGGCCTATGTTTCTGATTATAATATCCAACATTTTGGTTGGTTTTTTGTTAGTCAACTTGTCTATAATTAGATACATGCAGCTTTTCTTCTGTCATTATCCTACTTGTTGCCCAAGTAGACTAAATAAACCCTTGCTCACCACAATAATGTCATAAATCGGGGCTGCCCAACCCTGTCCCTGGAGAGCTACCCTCCTCTAGTTTTAACTCCAACCCTGTTCCTGGAGAGCTACCCTCCTCTAGTTTTAACTCCAACCCTGTCCCTGGAGAGCTACCCTCCTCTAGTTTTAACTCCAACCCTGTTCCTGGAGAAATACCCTCCTGTAGGTTTTAACTCCAACCCTGTTCCTGGAGAGATACCGTCCTCTAGGTTTAACTCCAACCCTGTTCCTGGAGAGATACAGTCCTCTAGGTTTAACTCCAACCCTGTTCCTGGAGAGATACCGTCCTCTAGGTTTAACTCCAACCCTGTTCCTGGAGAGATACCGTCCCCTAGGTTTAACTCCAACCCTGTTCCTGGAGAGATACCCTCCTGTAGGTTTTAACTCCAACCCTGTTCCTGGAGAGATACCCTCCTGTAGGTTTTAACTCCAACCCCAGTTGTAACTAACCTGATTGAGCTTTTCAACCAGCTAATTATTAGAATCAGATGTAGTTCTCCAGGAACAGGGTTGGAATTAAACATAGAGGAGGGTAGCTCTCCAGGAACAGGGTTGGAGTTAAACCTAGAGGACGGTATCTCTCCAGGAACAGGGTTGGAGTTAAACCTAGAGGACGGTATCTCTCCAGGAACAGGGTTGGAGTTAAACCTAGAGGACGGTATCTCTCCAGGAACGGGGTTGGACAGCCCTGTCATAAATGATAGCATGAATGATTTAATCTTAGTCGACATCTGTAAAGTTCTCTTTCATCTCTGCTTCTCTCGCATCGAAATTTAGGGAAGTTTAGAGAAATCATATTTCTCCACTCCTGTTCCCAAGTAAGAATTTATATATAGGGTAGCATTTTACTGCAAGAAATGCTTACTTCTGCAGGAGTTAATATTATATTAGACTATGTCAGAATATTATATTAGACTATGTCAGAGGCTATAGACCTACAGTCAGTGTCCAGAGTTCAGTTAGAGGCTATGTCAGAGGATATAGACCTACAGTCAGTGTCCAGAGTTCAGTTAGAGGCTATGTCAGAGGCTATAGACCTACAGTCAGTGTCCAGAGTTCAGTTAGAGGCTATGTCAGAGGCTATAGACCTACAGTCAGTGTCCAGAGTTCAGTTAGAGGCTATGTCAGAGGCTATAGACCTACAGTCAGTGTCCAGAGTTCAGTTAGAGGCTATGTCAGAGGCTATAGACCTACAGTCAGTGTCCAGAGTTCAGTTAGAGGCTATGTCAGAGGATATAGACCTACAGTCAGTGTCCAGAGTTCAGTTAGAGGCTATGTCAGAGGCTATAGACCTACAGTCAGTGTCCAGAGTTCAGTTAGAGGCTATGTCAGAGGCTATAGACCTACAGTCAGTGTCCAGAGTTCAGTTAGAGGCTATGTCAGAGGATATAGACCTACAGTCAGTGTCCAGAGTTCAGTTAGAGGCTATGTCAGAGGCTATAGACCTACAGTCAGTGTCCAGAGTTCAGTTAGAGGCTATGTCAGAGGATATAGACCTACAGTCAGTGTCCAGAGTTCAGTTAGAGGCTATGTCAGAGGCTATAGACCTACAGTCAGTGTCCAGAGTTCAGTTAGAGGCTATGTCAGAGGCTATAGACCTACAGTCAGTGTCCAGAGTTCAGTTAGAGGCTATGTCAGAGGCTATAGACCTACAGTCAGTGTCCAGAGTTCAGTTAGAGGCTATGTCAGAGGCTATAGACCTACAGTCAGTGTCCAGAGTTCAGTTAGAGGCTATGTCAGAGGATATAGACCTACAGTCAGTGTCCAGAGTTCAGTTAGAGGCTATGTCAGAGGCTATAGACCTACAGTCAGTGTCCAGAGTTCAGTTAGAGGCTATGTCAGAGGCTATAGACCTACAGTCAGTGTCCAGAGTTCAGTTAGAGGCTATGTCAGAGGCTATAGACCTACAGTCAGTGTCCAGAGTTCAGTTAGAGGCTATGTCAGAGGCTATAGACCTACAGTCAGTGTCCAGAGTTCAGTTAGAGGCTATGTCAGAGGATATAGACCTACAGTCAGTGTCCAGAGTTCAGTTAGAGGCTATGTCAGAGGCTATAGACCTACAGTCAGTGTCCAGAGTTCAGTTAGAGGCTATGTCAGAGGCTATAGACCTACAGTCAGTGTCCAGAGTTCAGTTAGAGGCTATGTCAGAGGCTATAGACCTACAGTCAGTGTCCAGAGTTCAGTTAGAGGCTATGTCAGAGGCTATAGACCTACAGTCAGTGTCCAGAGTTCAGTCAGGCTACTATTCCACTTAACCCATCCGAACAGTCAGTTCCCTTGATGCGCCATTTTGAAGTCCCGCCTCGTGACTGTCAAATTTCTATAGCGCCTCACAATCATCACACATCATAACACTGCTATCATCCTCTTTCACCACTTGACCAAATCTTTCCTAAACATTAGACTACTGTTCTGGTTCTCTCTTCTAGAACATTAGACTACTGTTCTGGTCCTCTCTTCTATAACAGACTACTGTTCTGGTCCTCTCTTCTATAACAGACTACTGTTCTGGTCCTCTCTTCTAGAACATTAGACTACTGTTCTGGTCCTCTCTTCTATAACAGACTACTGTTCTGGTCCTCTCTTCTAGAACATTAGACTACTGTTCTGGTTCTCTCTTCTATAACATTAGACTACTGTTCTGGTCCTCTCTTCTATAACATTAGACTACTGTTCTGGTTCTCCATTCTAGAACATTAGACTACTGTTCTGGTCCTCTCTTCTAGAACATTAGACTACTGTTCTGGTCCTCTCTTCTAGAACATTAGACTACTGTTCTGGTTCTCTCTTCTATAACATTAGACTACTGTTCTGGTCCTCTCTTCTATAACATTAGACTACTGTTCTGGTTCTCCATTCTAGAACATTAGACTACTGTTCTGGTCCTCTCTTCTAGAACATCAGACTACTGTTCTGGATCTCGCTTCTATATACTTTCAACTCTCCATTTCACAGATTTCATCTTATTGAATTAAACTCTGACATTGTCCTTTTTTTGCCTCAGTGGATCGACGTTAACATTTTCTGCCCATGTTCCCAAAAGTATTTTGGCATGTGGTGTATATTTGGCAAGCTTACAGTTAGGCCCTAAAACTTAGGTTTACAGTAGGTTAGGCACTAACGCCAGATAAAACCTCCATGTAACCTATACTGTAGATACAGTGAGTCAACCCAAACATCACTAACACACACACACACACACACACACACACACACACACACACACACACACACACACACACACACACACACACATATATATACATACACAGAGAGAGAGAGAGAGAGAGAGAGAGAGACCTACTAAACTTTGTACCAAATGTGACCTATGTCTGAAATAAATCGGTTTATGTTTTAAGTCCAGGCACCACACCCTCATAGAGTAATTTTTCCCCTTTAAATTACATCACAATCAACTTTTACCAGTTGAATGTAGACACAAACATCATACTTTATTGTATTATAATTTTCCTGCAAATGATGCAATATCTAATTAAATATGCACATATTTGCATATTGCGTTAATACATTTTTCTGGACAAATGGATGAAGTAGCAGGCAGAGTATTTCTTCCAGCTCAGAGAAAGAGGAGGGGTACTGACTAACAGCATGACCATGTTAAGCCTAGAAAGGAATTCTCGACAAGTCCGGGTCCTGACCATGAGGCAGCCTGGGTAGTGTGTTAAAGGGGAGGTCTGAAAACCGAGCCGTTTACTCTCCGGACAAAAAAAACGGAAAAAAATAAATAAAATGTTAATGATGGTCGTATGATAAACTGAAGGAAAAACATACATTTTCATCAAGTATTTTTCATGTTTTAATGTTTACTTATTGAAAATACTCATATTTAATGGACCAAAAGAGCAACAACATATGAAAAGTGTTAGGTACATGTAAATATTTATTATCAGCCTGTGGGTGCTTGGCCATAAAACTGGCCTTGTTGTGTTGTTGGAAAACAAAAGACACCGTGTCAGTGTTATCTGTCCATTTGGAATTTTATGATGGTCTTCTTCTTTAATCTCTTCTTCCCTATCCTAATCTCCCATCACCATGGTGATATACCACATAGACTGTAAAAAGAGACACATGAACCTTGTCCAACACCATCAACAACACACTCTTCATTGAGTCATTGGCTCATAGGGAAGTAGTCAAAAGTAATGCACTATATAGGGAATAGGGTATCATGGGCTCTGGTCTAATGTAGTGCACTATATAGGGAATAGGGTGCCATGGGGCTCTGGTCTAAAGTAGTGCGCTATATAGGGAATAGGGTATCATGGGCTCTGGTCTAATGTAGTGCACTATATAGGGAATAGGGTGCCATGGGGCTCTGGTCTAAAGTAGTGCACTATATAGGGAATAGGGTGCCATAGGGCTCTGGTCTAAAGTAGTGCACTATATATATGGGGAATAGGGTGCTGTTTAGGGTGTAGCCTGAGCCATTCTCACTCAGATCTCAGGTTTAAGTACCATAGATGCTTCTCTCTGTTATAACTTCTACATTATAAACTGGGTGGTTTGAGCGCCTGAATGCTGATTGGCTGACAGCCATGGTATATCAGATCGTATACTACTGTTATGGCAAAACATTTATTTGTACTCGTTGTACTAATTATGTTGGTAACCAGTTTATAACAGCAATAAGGCACCTCAGGGAGGGGTTTGTGGTATACGGCCAATATACCACGGCTAAGGGCTGTATCCAGAACAACCCTTAGCTGGGGTATGCTGGCCATATTCCACAAACCCCTGAGGTGCCTTATTGCTTAAGTAACTACTGTACTCGGGTTCGGGTTAGGTTTAAGTATCAAAGACTCTGTTATAACTTCTACAGTAAGTACTGAACTAAAGAACATGGCGACAGACAGTCATCTAAAAAGAATGCTGGGGACTGGGGTACATTCAAAGTAATCCATCTCATCTGATATACAGTATTATCATAGATGGTAAGGCTATAAAACGTTGCTTTGCTGACAAAGTTATGCTCGGCAGGTGTAGGGAACGTTTACTTGTAGCCTGTGTATATGAAATGCTATTCTGTATTCTGAAGCAGGCAGAGAATTTTTTCCAGATCAGAGAGAGAGAGAGAGGGGGGTTCCCCACTAACAACATGACCATGTTAAGCCTAAAAAGGGATTCTCGACAAGTCCGGGTCTGACCATGAGGCAGCCTGGGTAGTGTGTTAAAGGGGAGGTCTGAAAACCGACAGTTTACTCTCCGGACAAAAAACTGATTTAACAATGACTATGCTGATAATACACAGTAAAACGGCGACCAGTGCTAAAACACAACGTCCTGGATAGATTGAATAACACCATTATTATGATACCTTATCGATGTCCATGTTCCTGCATGGTAATGTAATTACTGTATTTTTTTATGAAATCTTTAAGAGGTTGCTGATATTTTAAACCGTATCAATCTGAGTAGTCTACAGATCTACTGTAACTCAACTTCTTAAATAATGGCTTTATTCAATAAAACGGTAAATTGTTGGGGTCTGAGACATTAATTTTGTGCATGACAAAGTGTTTATTAGGCCTAACTCGTGTTTACAGTCCCTTCGGTTGAGTTGGTCTGCATATAATACAATTAAATGCGTTACTGTTAGGCCTATAAGCAACAATATGATTGTATAAACTACAGATCAATCTGCATCTCATACCTAAAGACAAATAACCTACTAATTTGATTATCATAAATCTGTAAACAAGCAAGCAAGAGCATGGAACATCAACCAGTTCAATGCGGCGCTGTCTGCCTAACTAGTCTGACACAAGTAAGCGGAACAATTTACCATCACATAGGGAGTTCTGGCTCATCTCAATCAAAGTTTCATCTCCAATCTTTCCCGTTAGTCGACTCCTGTCACTCATCTTGCCGAGCCCTTGCGGAACGACGTTCGGCCGGGTAAAAACAAGGAGGTATCTTTTGAGTCAGGACTCCAAGCCCACGCCTTAGGCCCCGGACTCACTTTGAGCGGTAAATGTACTGCTACCTTCTCAAGATGAATCTTCAAACTGCGCTCAAGAGACACCACCAAGCCCCAAAGTCCCCTGACAAAAAATATCGTCATTAAAGGGGAGGGGCCTGACTCCATAAACTCTGTCGGCACTGAGCTGGTTACGTTCAACCGTTACAGACGGTATGACACATGATTGGCCTACTTTATAAAATCATCGTACAAAGTGATTCAAAGGACAAGATCATAAAATATTTCTTACTGCTTTAATGTGGCAAAAAAAAGTGACTTTATAGGACAGCTTTTGTCATTTAATCTTAGCGGAATTGAATTGGCATTTAGTTATTCTATTATAATCCCGTTGCACGGTATTCTGCAACAGGGTAAACAACTCTGAAATAGCGGAACAACGATGGTGACAAAAAGGCCATTAAGTGCCTAACGGTTTATTCAGAAGTGCCAGAAGGCAGGATGTCCAGCGTGTAGGCATTAATACATGGCAAAATCACAACAAATAAATGGCAAAATCACAACAAATAAATGGCAAAATCACAACAAATAAATGGGAAAAACACAACAAATAAATGGGAAAATCACAACAAATACATGACAAAATCACAACAAATAAATGGGAAAAACACAACAAATAAATGGGAAAAACACAACAAATAAATGGGAAAACCACAACAAATACATGCACACTAACCGAAAAGGATCAGTGGTGTAAAGTACTTAAGTAAAAAATACTTTAAAGTAGTACTTAAGTCGTTTTTGGGGGGTATCTGTACTTAACTTTACTATTTATATATATTTTTACAACTTTTATTTTTACTTCACTACATTCCTAACAAACAAAAAAAACAACGTTTTACTCCATATATTTTCCATGATACCCAAACGTACTGAGTACAATATGTCCTCGTAACATTTTGAATGCTCAACAGGACAGGAAAATGGTTCAATTCACGCACTTATCAAGAGAACATACCTGATCATCTCTACTGCCTCTGATCTGTCGGACTCACTAAACACACATGCTCTGTTTGTAAACGATGTCTTGAGTGTTGGAGTGTGCCCCTGGGATACTCCAACAAGAAAATGATGCTTAATGTAAGACATTTTAAATTATTTATACTTTTACTTTTGATACTTAAGGAAATTTAAACCCAAATACTTTTAGACTTTTACTCAGGTAGTATTTTACTGGGTGACTTTAACTTGAGTCATTTTCTATTAAGGTATCTATACTTTTACTAAAGAATGACAATTGCGTACTTTTTCCACCACTGAAAAGGCTTGACATATATATATTTTTTTAATTTAACCTTTATTTAACTAGGCAAGTCAGTTTAAGAACAAATTATTATTTACAATGACTACCTACCCCAGCCAAACCTGGGCCAACTGTGCCCCACTGACTCCCAATCACAGCTGGATGTGATACAGCCTGGATTCAAACCAGGGACTGTAGTCTTGCACTGAGATGCAGTGCCTTAGACCACTGCGCCACTCAGCAGCCCAACAACTTTTAGCTGAATAAACTCTTACAAGTAAATACAAATGCCTAAATGCCCATGGAACAGCTCACAGCAATGTGTGCTCAGAGCTCGCCAGTTTGTAGTCCTAAAACCCCAAACTGAGTTACCTCTGGTTCGTTCAGCCATGGGCACAAATGAATGGGGAAAGAATATGGTTTTGTGATAAACGCCTGAAAATAAGGTCTGAGTTTAACACAGGTTTAGAAGATCTTATATGTTTGGGGTGGCAGGTATCCTGGTGGTTAGAGAGTTGGACTAGTAACCGTAAAGGTTGCAAGATCAAATCCCCGAGCTGACAAGGTACAAAATCTGCTGTTCTGTCCCTGAACAAGGCAGTTAACCCACTGTTCCTAGACCATCATTGAAAATAAGAATTTGTTTGACTTGCCTAGTTAAATACAGGTAAAAATAATACATTGTATGAGATAATATTAGTCAGTTAACATGACCTTTATGGATTATCAAACCGTTATGTGCTTTTTTTATTACATCATTTTTTTATTTTTTTTAATCACTAAAAGTGACGTTAGCTGATGAAGATTATCTCATAGATTAAACCGTATTATTTCTCCTTAACCTGTGTTGACCGTGGACCTTATTTTCAGGCGTTTATCAATAAACCCTTCAAAAAGGCCATTCATTTCCCCATAGGCTTTGTCCAACAAAAGCATGGCGCAGTTAGTGCCTACAACAAGACACCATTACTATTTATATTTATTAGATCTGTTCTCTGTTACGGAACAAGTATGGGCACAGATAGAACAATGAGACAGATATTTCACCAGATGTATAAATGTGAAGCACTGCTTGGGCGTTTCCACTCACTACCAAATATGGTAATGAGAGGAAGCCCAGTGGCCGGCAGTAGGAGAAGATGGAAGGAGAGGAATTTTGTCTCACCGTTCGGCACATTTTCTCATTGATGAAACATTTGATCTCAATACAGTTTTCTTTTCTCAAAACTACAATCCGTTATGAACAGAGTTGACAAAGTTTTGTAGACGTTGTCATTTAAATGGAAAGTCGCGCAGTTCAGGAGCGCAAAGTCGAATTTAGTTATTGTACACGTGCACTTCAGAGTAGGCGTTCCCTAACTGCCATATGTAAATATATATATATATATATATGCCAGAACACGCCAATAGGATCTCGCTAGCTTGTGCTTGTTCTGCCCAACTATGACTCATTTTCACCCATTGGAAAGACAGGCTGTGGTCTATCTTGGGTTAGTTATAAAAATCTTCGGTATGTGTAGCTGCAGCCCGTTATGAAGACCAGAGTATGGGCGAGTGGATTTGTCGAAAGAAGTGGGTGTATGGAAAGCGAATCAGCTGTCACTCAATACCGTTTTGCGTGGCTGATTGGGCTGCACTACGAGTCGATACTAAAACCACTGGTGTTCTGGTGAAGTGCTTCCTACAGGAAGGGCATCATGATTGTGTCGCCGGCGGTAGCTACGTAGTCATTTTTTAAATGTAGGCAGACGCATCCATCGCTGGAGTGACTCTGTTAATCGGCGTGTCGAGACAAGTGGGAGGATAAGGAGCACTGATGGGAGGATAATGGGAACATCAGGCGTTGGATGGTTGCTCTGTGATTCGTTACGGTTTTGATTGAGCGGTGTTGCCGATCGTGTGTCAATTCCGGCCAGCCTGGGGACGCGTGTTATCGTGCGAAACAAGACTGGGATAGTCTAATCTTGATAGAATCATACTATGTCAGTTGAATGTTAACGAAACACATCTTATAAACTAAAATACAATTTTATGTCACTTTTTTACCAATACAAATTAGGTCTACAACTCATTATGACATCTGTTTGGCTATCATATAATTACAATAAAATAGTTTTTTGTTAAAAAGGCTTTTTATAATTACTGTTGTAGGTTATTATTAATCACTAAACAAACTATACAGTTTTTTTCATTTACCAGTAAATATATTTCCTTATTATTATCATAGGATGACAATAAAATAGTTTTTTGGCTCAATAATTTACTCTTGTAGAATCTGGCAGCAAACCAGTTTAGAACGGGAACTGCTGGGCAACGTCTCTGTATTCTATTGTCATTCTATTCAATGACAAGATCAACAATAAAAATCCATCAGAATTACTCCGACCAGAAATCCATCGTAAATCCACTGTAGATAACATAACATAATATGAAAAGACTAACCTAATGACTTCTGCGTTAAAGTGTGACTGAAACTGTGTTAACATGCTCAAAATCAAACTCTCAGTCATCTCTGACAGTTGGAAGAATAATTGGCCTTAATTGGCCACGTGTACTCTTAAATCTCAACCTGGCACAGACAGAAGAGGAATGGCCACTCCTCTCTAGGTCGTCGTCGTCACCCCCCCCCCCCACCCCCCCCCCCCCCCCCCCCCCCCCCACCCAGTTTTTCCTAGCCACTATGCTTTGCTTGCTCTTTGGGGGGATTTTAGGCTGGGTATCTGGATGTACTTAATGGCAGCTCCTGATAAAATCTGTCAGCAAACCAGCTTAGAATGGGAACTGCTGGACTATTGCTGTATTGTATTGTCATTCTATTCAAAGATGAATTCAACAATAAATATCCATCACTGTTACCAGCTCCTTATATACACACTAAACAAAAAAATCTAAACGCAACACGAAACAATTTCAAAGATGTTAATGGTACCAACAGATGCATGACCACCATTTGCCTGACGCAGAGCAACACATCTCCTTCACATACAGTTAATCAGGCTGTTGATTGCGGCCTGTGGAATGTTGTTCCCACTCCTCTTCAATGGCTGTGTGAAGTTGCTGGATATGGGCGGGAAGTGGAACACGCTGTTGTACATTTCGATCCAGAGCATCCCAAACATGCTCAATAGGTGACATGTCTGGTGAGTATGCAGACCATGGAAGAACTGGGACACTTTCAGCTTCCAGGAATTGTGTACAGATCCTTGCTGAAACATGAGGTGATGGCGGCGGATGAATGGCACAACAATGGGCCTCAGGATCTCTTCACGGCATCTCTGTGCTTTCAAATTGCCATCGATAAAATGCAATTGTGTTCATTGTCCGTAGCTTATGCCTGCTCATACCATAACCCCACCGCCACCATGGGGCAAACCATTCACACCGTTGACATCAACAAACCGCTCATCCTCACAACGTTATACACGTGGTCTGTGGTTGTGAGGCCGGTTAGACGTACTGCCAAATTCTCGAAAATGACATTGGAGGCGGCTTATGGTAGAGAAATGAACATGAAATTCTCTGGCAACAGCTCTGGTGGACATTCCTGCAGTCAGCATTCCAATTGCCCGTTCCCTCAAAACTTGAGACAACTGTGGCATTGTGTTGTGTGACAAAACGGCACATTTTACAGTGGCCTTTTATTTACACAAGGTGGAACAGACAAATAAAATCATCTTCCTGTGTACTCCACCCAGAGTTTAAACTTCTCTCCTCAGCTTCTCATTGTAAACTGAACAGATTGCACTCCTTCATCCCGTTAGTGACACTAAAAAACAGCAGTACGTACAGGATAACCCCCATGTTCAATTTGATAAGGACATGTGCAGTATATTTCTATGTGTATTATATAAAATCCTGATTTGGTGGGCTATATATGTTAAGGATATATCTGGGGCAAAGCGTCACTTCTCAGTCTGATACATTTAAAAAAAATTGATTGTCACTGCCAAATACCCGTAATATGGCCTATCCAGTCAAGCTGAACAAAGTTAAACAATCTTGAACCACATATGTTCCATAGGGTATAAGTCATGATAGAGGGAGTCAACAATCACACATCAAGGTTTAGCTTGGTTATGTTCCTAATGGTTAGAGCTTTGGGCCAGTAATCAAAAGGTTGCTGGATCAAATCCCCGTAGCTGACAACTGGGGGGAAAAAATATTTGTCGTTCTGCCCCTGGACAAGGCAGTTAACCCACTGTTCCGCGGTAGGCTGTCATTGGAAATAAGACTTTGTTCTTAACTGACTTGCCTATTTAAATAAAGGTAAATATTGTATATGGTGTACAGTATAACCAGGAGTCTCGAAGCAGTCAGGTTTTATTCTCTATTCTTTACAATTCTAAGCTTGGGTGAAGCGGAACAACAATCAGAAACAAAACACAATTTGCCTTTAGGTCAATCTGTGGCTAACACTTAGCTGCTAACGTTGCTAGCTAGCTTCTTTAACAGACGAACGTTAGGTTAGCTAGCTTGGTATACAGTTAACACATTTATGTCACACATCATTAAAGAAGCTAGTAGCTAGCTACATCTATGAAGAACATAGATACTGGTAGCTAGCTAACGTTACACCAAATACAGAGCTCTAACTGAGTAGCAAAATGTTACGTTAGCTGAAACATCTACCGACATCTCTACTGAACACGCGCTGAAAGTTTGAAACACACCGGCCAAAGCAGCCCCTCAAAACGGTCTTCTTCTTCTTCTATGAGGTTTAACGGCAGTTGGCATCCAATTTGTTACAGTACCACCACCTAATAGACTGGAGTAAAACTCCCTTATACTTTTCTTGAAAAATGTACTGAATAAATGCCCTACCATCTAAACACTACACTCACTAATTTCAAAATGATATAAAATAAAAATATCACCACCCTACTCCACTAATTAAATGTATTTATTTCTACCTCATTCCATCATCCTGAAAGGATGAGACATCACCACTTAACACATCCTGTAATTATTCTGATGTCAAGTCTCACACACCCAAATAGCTCTCTGCAGCTGCCACCACAACCTCTATTTTCTGTGACTTCCATTCCATCCCTGCAGTACAGTTGATAACCATTGCTATAAATGCTAAAAATCCAATCTTACTGAAACATGTATCACTTTTTTGGCCTATCCTTCTGTACTGGTATATCTCTACTACTCTCACCACTCCTCCTCCTCTTTAACCCATCTTCCTCTACTTTCTTCACTGCCTCAGCATATGACAACTTCTGCTCTACTCTAACCCTGGAAACCTCAACCTGCCTCTCTCATGTCTGATCTCCAGCTCCATGGGCACCTCTACAATTAACACATTCCACTACTTTCCCCCAATACTACACATTCCTTTGTCTCTTCTGCACACTTCTGCACACCTTGGACCCTCCCTCCTACACACTGCTGCCACATGTACACTCATACAGGATAACTTATATATCCTAACATCACTTTGACAGGCAAAGACTCAACTTCAAGACTCAAAAGAACAGAAAATGACTCTTCTGTTTCCCCACTCTCGTCACCCTGTCTGCGTCGTATCAAACGACAAGCATCACATACACAGGGAATCTTTCCCCTCAGCTGGTCAACTTTTATATGTACTGCTACCCCAGTTATCACTCCTTTCATTGGCACCCTGGGAGTGAAACAATTCACTTTTCTTGCCCCCATTTGTTCTACTCCGAGTGCCTTCTCCCTCTGACCAACAGAAACACAAACAATTATCACTAGACCACTTCTGGTTACCCCCAACGATTCCACATGTCTCAACTCTTTTTTTCACCCATGGTGAAACCACAAATGGATCAGCCAAAGGCAAGAGTCCACTTTTTCCATAAACTTCACTGCTACTGTCAAAGACTCATCTTCATCCTGAACCTCGGTCCCCGATAACTTCCTCACACCTACCACCTCCGATACTTCACCCTCATTCACTTCCATTTCTCCTCCTGCCTTCAGCACCCTCTGCTTACACTTTCTACCAGTCTTCTTTAACAAACTATCTCCTTTTTTCCCAACCATTTTTATCCAACTCAAGCTCACCCTCTTCTTCACTCGCTCTCTTAGACCTCCTCCCCCTCTCTTTGCCCCTCAATTCTTCCTCCCCAAAACGGTCTTGAGTGACAACAAATCAGCCCAATTGGCACTGCTCTCCTACTTTTCTCGACACGCCCATAATACGAGTCACTCCAGGGATGTAGCTACCTACAACTACCCCCTTCTCTAAAAGCCAACTCATGCTTTAACCCAAATTTGTGGTCGGAGGCGCCGTATGGATAGTGTGACGCAATTGCATAGCCTCCGGAAACAACGCAGAGGCCAAATTGAGCTCTGTACCACATCGCCGTACGCCTCTCAAATAATTTTGTAACAATGCGGAGGGCTCGGTATACCTCCGCATTGACATGATTGGTTGACAGTAGTTGAGGGCAGGAAGTCCTGTATGAACACAAACTCACTTCCTTTTGACAACTTCCTTTACGACAGCTCTAAGCTGCTCTGACCTCTGACTTCTGCAGAGGCCGTGTCACCGTATCACCTTATCACTGTAAATGCTGCATGGCCAATGCAGACGTCAGATTGATCACGCAGTGCCTTTTACAGAACCTAAATCAGACTGTGTTATCCTTGGGACGTACCAATTATGCACCTGTGACGTCAATCCCATTTAAGATAAAAATGTTAAGCTGCAAAATTAAAAATATTTGGGGGGAGGGCAACCCTTAACCAAATTCACATAGAAATACGAGCTTGTTTTATAATTGAAAATATACAATTATTTGTGTAAAACGAACAATGAAATATGACTCAGACCCACCCTTAAAAACAGAGCCATGACTCCCTTTAGCAGAAACGATAGACTACGACTGATTAGCACCTAGGTTAAAAGTATATTTTCTATTTGGAAACTGTTGTTGATGTTGACACACGTTAAAACATAAACGGACCATGGATTATCTATGCATAGGACTTGTTTGAGCCTAAATACCGATGTAACACAGGATCAAGAACACAGACAGACTATAGTTGTAAGCAGCAATGCCGGGGTTCAGTTATGAGGGCCCATTGTGCCACTATCAGAACCAATTGGACACATTGCCCTGGGATGAGTTACTGTGCTACTGTTTCCTATGAATGCCATATATCAGAACACAAAATCAAACGGATCATGCAATATATTAAGCTTTTGATGTATTTTGGACCATTTTCAATGACGTCAACTACTTTCAAACATATGTTTCTGCTGAACCGCTGGACCCGATCGGCACCAAATTTGGTACACTACATCTACAGATACACATCTTTTATTTTCCAAGACTTTTGCGCAAACAATGTGGATGCGATGAGCCAATGAGCTTGCGTGAATGTCCCCCCCCCCCCCCCCCCATCCAACAGCGCCACCATGTGGCCAAACTGAAGCGTCCTTTACAGCTTTGCTAAGATTCATATCCCTGAGCGTGTGCGTCAAATTCCATCATTCTGAGTCAAACCGATCAATAGATATGACCATGTGCCTGTTATAGCGCCACCGTGTGGTCGATCTGAATTGTTCTCGCATATGTTTAGTCTTGATAGTATTTTGAATATGTGTTAGCAGTTTTGTTACACTACGAATATCTGATATATATGAATGACACACACAGAGACACACACACACACACACACACACACACACACACACACACACACACACACACACACACACACACTCATGAATAAGTTTCCCTTGCACTCCTACAACGGAGAATGAACATTGAAAGAAAAACTGATATTATATATTATATAATAAGAAAAAAAATATTAGAATTTATTTAAAACAATAATTAAATGTTGAATGTTACAGTGCCTTGCGAAAGTATTCGGCCCCCTTGAACTTTGCGACCTTTTGCCACATTTCAGGCTTCAAACATAAAGATATAAAACTGTATTTTTTTGTGAAGAATCAACAACAAGTGGGACACAATCATGAAGTGGAACGACATTTATTGGATATTTCAAACTTTTTTAACAAATCAAAAACGTAAAAATTGGGCGTGCAAAATTATTCAGCCCCCTTAAGTTAATACTTTGTAGCGCCACCTTTTGCTGCGATTACAGCTGTAAGTCGCTTGGGGTATGTTTCTATCAGTTTTGCACATCGAGAGACTGAATTTTTTCCCATTCCTCCTTGCAAAACAGCTCGAGCTCAGTGAGGTTGGATGGAGAGCATTTGTGAACAGCAGTTTTCAGTTCTTTCCACGGATTCTCGATTGGATTCAGGTATGGACTTTGACTTGGCCATTCTAACACCTGGATATGTTTATTTTTGAACCATTCCATTGTAGATTTTGCTTTATGTTTTGGATCATTGTCTTGTTGGAAGACAAATCTCCGTCCCAGTCTCAGGTCTTTTGCAGACTCCATCAGGTTTTCTTCCAGAATGGTCCTGTATTTGGCTCCATCCATCTTCCCATCAATTTTAACCATCTTCCCTGTCCCTGCTGAAGAAAAGCAGGCCCAAACCATGATGCTGCCACCACCATGTTTGACAGTGGGGATGGTGTGTTCAGCTGTGTTGCTTTTACACCAAACATAACGTTTTGCATTGTTGACAAAAAGTTACATTTTGGTTTCATCTGACCAGAGCACCTTCTTCCACATGTTTGGTGTGTCTCCCAGGTGGCTTGTGGCAAACTTTAAACAACACTTTTTATGGATATCTTTAAGAAATGGCTTTCTTCTTGCCACTCTTCCATAAAGGCCAGATTTGTGCAATATACGACTGATTGTTGTCCTATGGACAGAGTCTCCCACCTCAGCTGTAGATCTCTGCAGTTCATCCAGAGTGATAATGGGCCTCTTGGTTGCATCTCTGATCAGTCTTCTCCTTGTATGAGCTGAAAGTTTAGAGGGACGGCCAGGTCTTGGTAGATTTGCAGTGGTCTGATACTCCTTCCATTTCAATATTATCACTTGCACAGTGCTCCTTGGGATGTTTAAAGCTTGGGAAATCTTTTTGTATCCAAATCCGGCTTTAAACTTCTTCACAACAGTATCTCGGACCTGCCTGGTGTGTTCCTTGTTCTTCATGATGCTCTCTGCGTTTTTAACGGACCTCTGAGACTATCACAGTGCAGGTGCATTTATACGGAGACTTGATTACACACAGGTGGATTGTATTTATCATCATTAGTCATTTAGGTCAACATTGGATCATTCAGAGATCCTCACTGAACTTCTGGAGAGAGTTTGCTGCACTGAAAGTAAAGGGGCTGAATAATTTTGCACGCCCAATTTTTACGTTTTTGATTTGTTAAAAAAGTTTGAAATATCCAATAAATGTCGTTCCACTTCATGATTGTGTCCCACTTGTTGTTGATTCTTCACAAAAAAATACAGTTTTATATCTTTATGTTTGAAGCCTGAAATGTGGCAAAAGGTCGCAAAGTTCAAGGGGGCCGAATACTTTCGCAAGGCACTGTAAATATGTTTAATGTTCAAGGTTGGAAACATTGGGGACTGTTAAAGGATGACATAAGTAATATAGTAGAACGGTGAGGGAGGAGTGAGAGAGGGAGGAGAGGGAGAGGGAGGTGAGGGAGAAGTGAGAGAGGGAGGAGAGGGAGAGGGAGGTGAGGGAGAAGTGAGAGAGGGAGGAGAGGGAGAGGGAGGTGAGGGAGAAGTGAGAGAGGGAGGAGTGAGAGAGGGAGGAGAGGGAGAAGTGAGAGAGGGAGGAGAGGGAGAAGTGAGAGAGGGGGAGAGGGAGAAGTGAGAGAAGGAGGAGAGGGAGAAGTGAGAGAGGGAGGAGAGGGAGAAGTGAGAGAGGGAGGAGAGGGAGAAGTGAGAGAGGGAGGAGAGGGAGAAGTGAGAGGGTGAAGGTGTTTGTTTCAAGGTACAGTACATTTGGACGATGTCTATCAGGCGTGGAGGATACTGCTTTAGGGCCTGTAGGAGGTTGATAGTGAAATTTTACAATGTTGAAATAATACGATGATGATGGGATGTTGAAGATTTAACTGTTGAAGTTGTAACTGTTGAAGATTTAACTGTTGAAGTTGTAACTGTTGAAGTTGTAACTGTTGAAGATTTAACTGTTGAAGTTGTAACTGTTGAAGATTTAACTGATGAAGTTGTAACTGTTGAAGTTGTAACTGTTGAAGGTTTAACTGTTGAAGGTTTAACTGTTGAAGTTGTAACTGTTGAAGATTTAACTGTTGAAGTTGTAACTGTTGAAGTTGTAACTGTTGAAGATTTAACTGTTGAAGTTGTAACTGTTGAAGGTTTAACTGTTGAAGATTTAACTGTTGAAGTTGTAACTGTTGAAGATTTAACTGATGAAGTTGTAACTGTTGAAGTTGTAACTGTTGAAGGTTTAACTGTTGAAGGTTTAACTGTTGAAGGTTTAACTGTTGAAGTTGTAACTGTTGAAGTTGTAACTGTTGAAGGTTTAACTGTTGAAGGTTTAACTGTTGAAGGTTTAACTGTTGAAGTTGTAACTGTTGAAGTTGTAACTGTTGAAGGTTTAACTGTTGAAGATTTAACTGATGAAGATTTAACTGTTGAAGTTGTAACTGTTGAAGATTTAACTGATGAAGATTTAACTGATGAAGATTTAACTGATGAAGATTTAACTGATGAAGATTTAACTGATGAAGATTTAACTGATGAAGATTTAACTGTTGAAATTGTAACTGTTGAAGATTTAACTGATGAAGATTTAACTGTTGAAGTTGTAACTGTTGAAGGTTTAACTGTTGAAGATTTAACTGATGAAGATTTAACTGTTGAAGTTGTAACTGTTGAAGATTTAACTGATGAAGATTTAACTGATGAAGATTTAACTGATGAAGATTTAACTGATGAAGATTTAACTGTTGAAATTGTAACTGTTGAAGGTTTAACTGTTGAAGGTTTAACTGTTGAAGTTGTAACTGTTGAAGTTGTAACTGTTGAAGGTTTAACTGTTGAAGTTGTAACTGTTGAAAATGTAACTGATGAAGATTTAACTGTTGAAATTGTAACGTCCCATAGGGTGGCACACAATTGGCCCAGTGTCGTGCGGGTTTGGCCGAGGGGTAGGCCGTCATTGTAAATAAGAATTTGTTCTTAACTGACTTACCCAGTTAAATACAGGTTAAATAAATCAAAATAAAAAAACTAGTAGTGATGATGATGTTTAGCTGGATATATTAAGGATGTTAGTTTGACCTAGAATAACCCCAGGTCAGACTAGTTAGGAGAGACCTAAAAGGAGGTCAGGTAACCATAGTGATACGGGGCTCGGATCCTTATGAGATGAGGCTCGTTACATTTGGTATCGGAGCCCGCATCCTTCATGGAGGGGTTAGGGGTTACGTGCGTCACGGCTCGCTTGAGCCTGGGGTGGGGAGCCTGTGGTTTTAGAAAGCCTTAGGGTAAGAAAAAATGTGTGGTTTGTGGTTGGCTGGAAATGCCCCTTTAAGGGTCATGAGAGGGTTTGCAGATACAGGTGCAGGAATTTTGTAGAGGCGTCAGCAAAACCGCAAGTGCTGGTAGGCAAGGAGTAATGACCACAGGGGCAGTGCTGGGACCACAGACAGGTCATTTGGGCAGCAGGTGTTATTAGGACAAGGATTAGGATATAAAAGAGACAGGATTTAGTTCGTGAAGAAGAGTGTCTTTGGACTTGTTAGAAGAGCCTGTTGTCTGTTGAAGACTGTAGCTTTTTAGCTCATATACTGTATATACTGTATATATTATACAGTATATAAAAACAGTATATGAGCTAAAAAGCTCATATATGATTTGGATTATACTTGGTTGTGTTCTTAAAATATTAAAGTAAAGTTCTAGAAGGACTCCTTAAGGTTACCTTATTGATATACATTTTAAGTAGCTGTTCGTTTTTAAACACCAACTGAGGGACTGATCCTCCACAGGGGGGCGACAAAAGACTGTTTATAGTGGTAGACGGTAAGAGACCGTCTGTCTCGTTTTTTAACTGCTGTGCTCATCACGGAATTGTAATAGGCAAAACAAATATTGCATTAGTAGCCTAGTAGGGGTTTTAGATAAGGGTGCTGAAGGTATCTAATCCATGGATAATTCCTTGTGTGATTATTGATTTGTGTTATTGATTGATTGATTGATTGATTGATTGATTGATTGATTGATTGATTGATTGATTGAGCTGGGACTTTTTATGCCTGTTTCTGGAATTTTGAATAAACTTGTTTTATTGTTCTGAAACCCCGTGTCATGAAAGAGTCATGCAAGTGCATTTTACTCTAGGTTTCTGAAATGGATTGATTGAGGATTTTTTTTTAGCATCTGGTTAATTAGTGTAATACCTGAGTTGCTGAGTTGCTGAGTTGCTGAGTTGCTGAGTTGCTGGTATAAAATAGCCTGAGACTGAACTATAGGTACTGAGTGCATTGGTCTGAGTCGTAAGAAGGGTGAATTCAGAGCTAAAGCCTACCCAGGAAATAGGGGCCCTTCATAGTGGGGCTATCGTGGAAGCTCTGGCCTGGATTATCCTGAGAAGACACCAGGTGGAACGAGAGTAAGACAGAATAGACACTAGGCTATGAGGATAGCCCACTTTACTGTAAAGGCCCTTTACTGTCATGTTTGAGGAGCAGTTCCTAGCTGTAAACTAGCTCAGTGGTAAGGCAAGGCGGCATCGATCAGATCTGCCAGATTAATGACAAGGAATAACTGATTGCTATTGGGTAGGCAGGTTTGAATTGAGTTGTTAATCTTGCAGAGGAGGTATAGTTACTTTGACAATACCGAACGAAAATATAAAACGTAAATCATGAGCTGAAATAAAAAGATCCCAGAAAGCTTATTTCTGAGGGAAAAAAATACATCTCTGTTAGTGAGCGTTTCTCCTTTACCAAGATAATCCATCCACCTGACAGGTGTGGCATATCAAGAAGCTGATAAAACAGCATGATCATTACACAGGTGCACCTTGTGCTGGGGACAATAAAAGGCCACTCTAAAATGTGCAGATTTGTCACACAACACAATGGCACAGATGTCTCAAGTTTTGAGGGAGTGTGCAATTGGCATCTAGACTGCAGGAAGCAGCTGTTGCCAGAGAATGCCAGAGAATTTAATATTAATTTTTCTACCATCATTTCTGAGAATTTAGCAGTACGTCCAACCGGCCACACAACCGCAGACAACGTGTAACCACGCCAGCCCAGGACCTCCACATCTGGATTCTTTACCTACAGGATCATCTGAGACCAGCCACCCAGACAGCTGATGAAACTGTGGAGTATTTATGTCTGTAATAAAGCACTTTTGTGTGGAAAAACTCAGTCTGATTGGCACATGCCCAGTCATGTGAAATCCAATAGATTAGGGCCTAATGAACTTATTAACAATTCACTGACTTCCTTATATATAGTTTTACCTTTATTTAACTACACAAGTCAGTTAAGAACAAATTCTTATTTTCTGGTTCCCTGAGGGAAATGTCTTCTTTGTGACCTACAGTATGTACTGAACCTACAGTATGTACTGAACCTACAGTATGTACTGAACCTACAGTATGTACTGAACCTACAGTATGTACTGAACCTACAGTATGTACTGAACCTACAGTATGTACTGAACCTACAGTATGTACTGAACCTACAGTATGTACTGAACACACAATATGTACTGAACACACAATATGTACTGAACCTACAGTATGTACTGAACACACAATATGTACTGAACCTACAGTATGTACTGAACCTACAGTATGTACTGAACCTACAGTATGTACTGAACCTACAGTATGTACTGAACACACAATATGTACTGAACACACAATATGTACTGAACCTACAGTATGTACTGAACCTACAGTATGTACTGAACCTACAGTATGTACTGAACACACAATATGTACTGAACCTACAGTATGTACTGAACACACAATATGTACTGAACCTACAGTATGTACTAAACCTACAGTATGTACCGAACCTACAGTATGTACTGAACCTACAGTATGTACTGAACACACAATATGTACTGAACCTACAGTATGTACTGAACCTACAGTATGTACTGAACCTACAGTATGTACTGAACCTACAGTATGTACTGAACACACAATATGTACTGAACACACAATATGTACTGAACCTACAGTATGTACTGAACCTACAGTATGTACTGAACCTACAGTATGTACTGAACCTACAGTATGTACTGAACCTACAGTATGTACTGAACACACAATATGTACTGAACACACAATATGTACTGAACCTACAGTATGTACTGAACACACAATATGTACTGAACCTACAGTATGTACTGAACCTACAGTATGTACTGAACACACAATATGTACTGAACACACAATATGTACTGAACCTACAGTATGTACTGAACCTACAGTATGTACTGAACCTACAGTATGTACTGAACACACAATATGTACTGAACCTACAGTATGTACTGAACACACAATATGTACTGAACCTACAGTATGTACTAAACCTACAGTATGTACTGAACCTACAGTATGTACTGAACCTACAGTATGTACTGAACACACAATATGTACTGAACCTACAGTATGTACTGAACCTACAGTATGTACTGAACCTACAGTATGTACTGAACACACAATATGTACTGAACCTACAGTATGTACTGAACACACAATATGTACTGAACCTACAGTATGTACTGAACACACAATATGTACTGAACCTACAGTATGTACTGAACCTACAGTATGTACTGAACCTACAGTATGTACTGAACACACAATATGTACTGAACCTACAGTATGTACTGAACACACAATATGTACTGAACCTACAGTATGTACTGAACACACAATATGTACTGAACCTACAGTATGTACTGAACCTACAGTATGTACTGAACCTACAGTATGTACTGAACACACAATATGTACTGAACCTACAGTATGTACTGAACACACAATATGTACTGAACCTACAGTATGTACTGAACCTACAGTATGTACTGAACCTACAGTATGTACTGAACCTACAGTATGTACTGAACACACAATATGTACTGAACCTACAGTATGTACTGAACCTACAGTATGTACTGAATTTCATGGCTATAGGTCACCTGGGGGGTGAGGGGCGTGACCTTTTAAAGTTAGGATTTTCAATCGGCCACCATGTGGGCATTTGGCATGGCATGAGAGGGTGTGGCGTGGCATGGCATGAGAGGGTGTGGCATAGCATGAGAGGGTGTGGCGTGGCATGAGAGGGTGTGGCATGGCATGAGAGGGTGTGGCATGGCATGAGAGGGTGTGGCATGGCATGAGAGGGTGTGGCATGGCATGAGAGGGTGTGGCATGGCATGAGAGGGTGTGGCATGGCATGAGAGGGTGTGGTATGGCATGTGGGGGTGTGGCATGGCATGAGAGGGTGTGGCATGGCATGAGAGGGTGTGGCATGGCATGAGAGGGTGTGGCATGGCATGAGAGGGTGTGGCATGGCATGAGAGGGTGTGGCATGGCATGTGGGGGTGTGGCATGGCATGTGGGGGTGTGGCATGGCATGAGAGGGTGTGGCATGGCATGAGAGGGTGTGGCATGGCATGAGAGGGTGTGGCATGGCATGTGGGGGTGTGGCATGGCATGAGAGGGTGTGGCATGGCATGAGAGGGTGTGGCATGGCATGAGAGGGTGTGGCATGGCATGAGAGGGTGTGGCATGGCATGAGAGGGTGTGGCATGGCATGAGAGGGTGTGGCATGGCATGAGAGGGTGTGGCATGGCATGAGAGGGTGTGGCATGGCATGAGAGGGTGTGGCATGGCATGAGAGGGTGTGGCATGGCATGAGAGGGTGTGGCATGGCATGAGAGGGTGTGGCATGGCATGAGAGGGTGTGGCATGGCATGAGAGGGTGTGGCATGGCATGAGAGGGTGTGGCATGGCATGACCCTTAACCATCATTTACTTTACATCCTCCTAAACCTTGTTATTTATTTATTATTATTATTTTGTATGAATTTGTATTTTTTCCCCCCCTGAAATTCACAGAACTGGTAGAGTAATAATAATGACTGAGAAGAAATAAAAAAAAATCCCCCCCGAACGCCGTAATGAACGCCAGAAAATACAATAGTGTTTCACTAGCTCCGCTGTTGACCGCCGTAATGAACGCCAGAAAATACAATAGTGTTTCACTAGCTCCGCTGTTGACCGCCGTAATGAACGCCAGAAAATACAATAGTGTTTCACTAGCTCCGCTGTTGACCGCCGTAATGAACGCCAGAAAATACAATAGTGTTTCACTAGCTCCGCTGTTGACCGCCGTAATGAAAAATAAACAGACGGGTTTAAATTGAAAGCAGGGATGTTTTGGTCCCGTAAAGGGTTGGAATAAATGGAGGACAATGAGCCCATTTGGAAGCTAGATGTGTAGTCCTTGGCAACAGGGAGAGGGCCAAGGCTATGCACTTATTGTATGGTACTATGTTGCTTAGCAACATGAAAGTTAGGACAAATTATACAGGTCATCTCAACAAGCCTAAAATAGCCTGCAGTTGTTTGCATATGAAGTTAACAGCAGTGGCTATACTTGATTGCTATCAGCATACAGAACGTCATTATGGCTCAGGACAACAACAATTCTTATTGCCTCTCCTCTCTCTATCCTCTCTGTCTTATAGCCTCTCCTCTCCCTATCATCTCTGTCTTATAGCCTCTCCTCTCCCTATCCTCTCTGTCTTACAGCCTCTCCTCTCTCTATCCTCTTTGTCTTATAGCCTCTCCTCTCCCTATCATCTCTGTCTTATAGCCTCTCCTCTCCCTATCCTCTCTGTCTTACAGCCTCTCCTCTCTGTTGGACAGCCTCTCCTCTCCCTATCCTCTCTGTCTTACAGCCTCTCCTCTCTCTATCCTCTTTGTCTTATAGCCTCTCCTCTCCCTATCCTCTCTGTCGTACAGCCTCTCTCTATCCTCTCTGTCTTATAGCCTCTCCTCTCTCTATCCTCTCTGTCTTATAGCCTCTCCTCTCTCTATCCTCTCTGTTTTATAGCCTCTCCTCTCTATCCTCGCTGTCGTAAAGCCTCTCCTCTCTCTATCCTCTCTGTTTTATAGCCTCTCCTCTCTCTATCCTCTGTCTTATAGCCTCTCCTCTCTCTATCCTCTCTGTTTTATAGCCTCTCCTCTCTATCCTCTCTGTTGTATAGCCTCTCCTCTCTATCCTCTCTGTCGTACAGCCTCTCCTCTCTCTATCCTTTCTGTCTTACAGCCTCTCCTCTCCCTATCCTTTCTGTCTTACAGCCTCTCCTTTCCCTATCCTCTCTGTCTTATAGCCTCTCCTCTCACTATCCTCTCTGTCATACAGCCTCTCCTCTCCCTATCCTCTCTGTTGGACAGCCTCTCCTCTCCCTATCCTCTCTTTCTTACAGCCTCTCTTCTCTCTATCCTCTCTGTCATATAGCCTCTCCTCTCCCTATCCTCTCTTTCTTACATCCTCTCCTCTCTCTATCCTCTCTGTTTTATAGCCTCTCCTCTCTATCCTCTCTGTCATACAGCCTCTCCTCTCTCTATCCTTTCTGTCTTATAGCCTCTCCTCTCCCTATCCTCTCTGTCTTATAGCCTCTCCTTTCCCTATCCTCTCTGTTGGACAGCCTCTCCTCTCCCTATCCTCTCTGTCTTACAGCCTCTCCTTTCCCTATCCTCTCTGTCTTATAGCCTCTCCTCTCCCTATCCTCTCTGTCATACAGCCTCTCCTCTCCCTATCCTCTCTGTTGGACAGCCTCTCCTCTCCCTATCCTCTCTGTTGGACAGCCTCTCCTCTCCCTATCCTCTCTTTCTTACAGCCTCTCCTCTCTCTATCCTTTCTGTCTTACAGCCTCTCCTCTCCCTATCCTCTCTGTCTTACAGCCTCTCCTTTCCCTATCCTCTCTGTTGGACAGCCTCTCCTCTCCCTATCCTCTCTGTCATACAGCCTCTCCTTTCCCTATCCTCTCTGTCTTACAGCCTCTCCTCTCCCTATCCTCTCTGTCATACAGCCTCTCCTTTCCCTATCCTCTCTGTCTTACAGCCTCTCCTCTCCCTATCCTCTCTGTCTTATAGCCTCTCCTTTCCCTATCCTCTCTGTTGGACAGCCTCTCCTCTCCCTATCCTCTCTGTCTTACAGCCTCTCCTCTCCCTATCCTCTCTGTCTTACAGCCTCTCCTTTCCCTATCCTCTCTGTTGGACAGCCTCTCCTATCCCTCTCCTCTCTGTCTTATAGCCTCTCCTCTCTCTATCCTCTCTGTCTTACAGCCTCTCCTCTCCCTATCCTCTCTGTCGTACAGCCTCTCTCTATCATCTCTGTCTTATAGCCTCTCCTCTCTATATCCTCTCTGTCGTACAGCCTCTCTCTATCATCTCTGTCTTATAGCCTCTCCTCTCTCTATCCTCTCTGTCGTACAGCCTCTCTCTATCCTCTCTGTCTTATAGCCTCTCCTCTCTCTATCCTCTCTGTCTTATAGCCTCTCCTCTCTCTATCCTCTCTGTCATATAGCCTCTCCTCTCCCTATCCTCTCTGTCATACAGCCTCTCCTCTGTGTGTGTGTGTGTGTGTGTGTGTGTGTGTGTGTGTGTGTGTGTGTGTGTGTGTGTGTGTGTGTGTGTGTGTGTGTGTGTGTGTGTGTGACTGTGTGTGTGTGACTGTGCGTGCGTGTGTGTGGACATGGATGTGTGTGACTGTGTGTGTGTGTGTGTGTGTGGGGGAGAGGTCATGGTTTGGCTGTGTATTGCTGTTACCACTACCTCTGCAGATACTGGATTTGGGAGGGCTTGGGAAGTCCTAATGAATGGTGAGGACTGTAGACAGGTGTCTTGTCCTCTGTAATAACAGGACATTGGTTGGTTCCACTCAGACCCCGTTTGGGATTAAAGAGGATCAAAGAGTAGAGGAGATACCACTTCATAGTGCATACATGTAATGCCTTCTGATTAGGTGGACGTCTAGGTTCATAGACAATCAAATTGGGTCAATGTCTGACTTGTAACATACAGTGTAGAAATGTAAACAGCTCCTCTATTTTGGCAAGAGATTCAGATGTCTTAATTTCACAGTATTGGTGCCGACAGTCACAGGGACCCTGGTTTGAGTCGTGGTAGTAGGGGCCTTTTCCCTAATACTCCACATTGGTGTCAGGGCCAACGGAAGCGCTCCAAATTCGCAATGAGAAATTCATCTTAGATAGTTTTTTTTTTTTTTTGGGGGGGGGGTAAATATTTAAAGCAGTTGTTATTATTGAATGAAATAATTGACCCAGATCATTGCTACAAAGTGCTGTGATTTTTTTTTATACTGAATAAATTTTTTAACTCAACATGCAATAATTTCTAATATTTTACTGAGTTACAGTTCACATGAGGATATAAGTCAATTGAAATAATATAATCTATGGATTTCACATGAGTGGACAGGGCTGCAGCAATGGGTGGGCCTTGGAGGGCATAGACCCACCCACTTGGGAGCAAGGCCCAGCCAATCAGAATGCATTCCCCCCCCCCCCAGACAATTCTTCAGGTGAATTATCTGGCAACAGCTCTGGTGGACATTCCTGCCAGTCAGCATGCCAATTGCACACTCCCTCAAAACTTGAAACATCTGTGGCATTGTGTTGTGTGACAAAACGGCACGTTTTAGAGTGGCCTTTTATTGTCCCCCGGGCACAAGGTACACCTGTGTAATTATCATGCCGTTTTATCAGCTTCTTGATATGCCACGCCTGTCAGGTGGATGGATTATCTTGGCAAAGGAGAAATGCTCACTAACAGTGATGTGAATACATTTGAGCACAACATTTAAGATAACTTTTTTTATTCAGATCATGAAACATGAGACCAACATTTTATATTGTCGCGTTTATATTTTATTTCAGTGTAGTTCAGCGTCTTCTCACCTGACAACTGCGCTGCCTATTTGCGGTCCTTTAAAATGTGTACTCTGCCGCCCCCTGTCGGTTGTCAGCAGGTACTGTACACAATCATTCTGAGATTTGCAACTTCTTGATGCCCAGATTGAATATACTATCAAACGAATTATTTACACATAATAACGCATAATAACTCCGTTTAACCAACCAAGTAGTATGCTAGCATATATTTCTGCTGTTATTTCAAACCACAACACATCCCGATTCCAAAGGTTGTCAGCGGACCAAGAGAGTAGTAAAACCACCTAGTGACATCACTGTGCAACAGGTAAAGTCGCTTTTACATTCCTGAGCCTGAGAAACGAACACGGTGTTTGAGTTTCTTGGGAAAGTACGGAAGAAGTGGTTTGACAGGTGCACCGAATGCTATTTTTGTTACGTGCAAATGTTGAATTAAAAAAAAGAAAAAATAAGAATCGTCCTTTGAGCGCGCGGTGTGGTTTGGTCGTTGGACGCCTAAAGAGGAGAGCTCTCTGTTTGTATTGAAAACCTATTCAGCTGTCATGTCGCGGCACAGGAGACAGGTAGATACAACTATTTTTATTATAATAGACGGCTGATTAAATGGGGATCCACATGCATGTCAACAAGCTGTTTGAGTATCCGTTTAGCCTACATACTGTAACTAACTAACTATACATGAACAAATAATCGGCATAGGCCTACGTTTGTATTCATTACTGTTTAGTATATATTTGTGGTGGTCTTTCACATAGTGGGTACATTGATTCATTTCACGGCTAGGAAGAAATAGATGAATGGGCAGTGAAATATGATCCTGTGATTGACCTTGATTGCATAGGCTACATGATCAAATATTGCATAATTCCACTTTGTTTTATTTGCGTAGCATAGCTAGGTTTAGGCTACACATTGACATAAGTGGGCCCATGCGCTTTCTCTCAACATGCGCTACGATACACCGGTCATATACCTTATTCTATGATAATGTATGGCCTGATGATCTGCTCTCTGCGGACTGTAGGAAAAGTCTATTATAATTATGTTCTATTGTAATGACAGATACGTATCTGTTATCCCCTGAAACGTGAAGGCTGACCGGCACATAGTGAATCATCGCTTTTAAAAAATTAGGTCACAAAAAAGGAGTGACTGGATAATTTTTTTTTAAACATACAATTCACATCTTCTGGCGTCTTTACGGGCTCAAGAGACGTTGTGTGTCTCGGGTTAATGTCACTTGTAATATCTTTAATTAGATATAACTATGAACAACAGGACCAGTCAAAAGTTAGGCAACACCAACTCATTCAATGGTTTTTCTTTATTTTTACTATTTTCTAGTGAAGACACCAAAAACTATGAAGACATCAAAAACTAGAGGATAAGTTCATTAGAGTTAACTACACCTCAGATTGCAGCCCAAATGAACACTTCACAGAGTTCAAGTTACAGACACATCTCAACATCAACTGTTCAGAAGAGACTGTATGAATCAGGCCTTCATGGTCAAATTGCTGCAAAGAAACCACTACTAAAGGACACCAATAAGAAGAAGATACTTGCTTGGGCCAAGAAACACGAGCAATGGAAATTAGACTGGTGGAAATCTGTCCTTTGCTTTGCTGGTGACACTGTCTGTGATTTATTTAGAATTCAAGGCAAACATAACCAGCATGGCTACCACAGCATTCTGTGCTCAGAAGTGCTCAGCATATGTGGGAACTCCTTCAAGACTGTTGGAAAAGCATTCCAGGTGATGCTGGTTGAGAGAATGCCAAGAGTGTGCAAAGCTGTCATCAAAGGCAAAGGAAGGCAACTTTGAAGAATCTCAAATATAAAATATATTTAGATTTGTTTAACACTTTTTTGGTTACTACATGATTCCATATGTGTTATTTCATAGTGTTGATGTATTCACTATTATTCTACAATGTAGAAAATAGTAAAAATAAAGAAAAAACCTTTAATGAGTTGATGTGTCCAAACTTTTGACTGGTACTGTATATATTTTTTTCTACAAACACATGAGAAATAAAACACTGCGTTAAGTTTACTAGGTTACTATGTTAATCTCAGCATGAACAAAGAACTAGGAAGACTGACTGGATCGTATCGTTGCACCTCTGTTGCCGTAGAAACACTCTTCACCCCGGACATGTATAGCAAACAGAAGTCAATTCATGGGGCATCGCGGCCCTCACAGCTAACGTCCATTTGGAAAGCATAAGCTGGGGGAGTTTTTGAGTCGGGGCAGTAAATTCTTTATTTAATAACAGTGTTATCTGACAAAGGTATTGATGTGAGTTTCTGTGCCTCTGCATCCCCACACATTGTTTTCAGCACGTCAATTGCTGCTGGTAATATTAAAGTCTCTGCAATAGTGTTGTGGTTTCATAGCGTAGCGGGCCTAGCCGTTCACACCGGGAATGACTCAAGTGCAACAATCAAACTCCTACTCACCTTACTGTGTGGTCCTGTGCTCTCATCTTGTTTTAGGCCAGCATCGAACTCCTACTCACCTTACTGTGTGGTCCTGTGCTCTCATCTTGTTTTAGGCCAGCATCGAACTCCTACTCACCTTACTGTGTGGTCCTGTGCTCTCATCATGTTTTAGGCCAGCATCGAACTCCTACTCACCTTACTGTGTGGTCCTGTGCTCTCATCATGTTTTAGGCCAGCATCGAACTCCTACTCACCTTGCTGTGTGGTCCTGTGTTCTCATCATGTTTTAGGCCAGCATCGAACTCCTACTCACCTTGCTGTGTGGTCCTGTGTTCTCATCATGTTTTAGGCCAGCATCGAACTCCTGGAGCTGATGGGAGTGGTGAAGGAAAATGGGAACCATTTTGATAGTCCTGAGACATCACCACTACTTCCCTCAGTGGTAAGAGATGACTGATGAAACACAGGCCTAGTTCACTGTACTGTATGTAAAACCAGATTTACAGTGCATTGCTGGTTGTTTTATATAGTCTATGGACAGTCATACAGTGCATTCGTAAAGTATTCAGACCACTTAACTTTTTTCACATTTTGTTTTGTTACAGACTTAATCTAAAATGGAATTTAAAAAAAAGATTCCTCATCAATCTATACACAATACCCCATAATGACATCACAATACCCCATAAAGAGATCACAATACCCCATAATGACATCACAATACCCCATAAAGACATCACAATACCCCATAATGACATCACAATACCCCATAATGACATCACAATACCCCATAATAACATCACAATACCCCATAATGACATCACAATACCCCATAATAACATCACAATACCCCATAATGACATCACAATACCCCATAATAACATCACAATACCCCATAATGACAAAGCAAAAACAAGTTTTCTATAAATTTTAGCAAATGTATTAAGAACAAAAAAAATTGAAATATTACTTTTACATAAGTATTCAGACCCTTTACTCAGTACTTTGTTGAAGCACCTTTGGCAGCGATTACAGCCTCGAGACTTCTTGGGTATGATGCTACAAGCTTGGCGCTCCTGTGTTTGGTGAGTTACTCCCAGTCTTCTCTGCAGATCCTCTCAAGCTCTGTCAGGTTGGATGGAGAGCGTCACTGCACAGCTAATTTCAGGTCTCTCCAGAGATGTTAAATCGGGTTCAAGTCAAGGCTCTAGCTGGGCCACTCAAGGACATTCAGAGACTTGTCCCGAAGCTACTCCTGCTTTGTCTTGGTTGTGTGCTTAGGGTCATTGTCCTGTTGGAAGGTGAACTGTCGCCCAAGTCTGAGGTCCTGAGCGCTCTGGAGCAGGTTTTCATCAAGGATCTCTTTGTACTTTACTCCGTTCATCTTTCCCTCGATCCTGATTGGTCTCCCAGTCCCTGCTGCTGAAAAACATCCCCACAGCATGATGCTGCTACCGCCATGCTTCACCGTAGGGATGGCGCCAGGTTTCCTTCAGATGTCACGCTTGGCATTCAGGCCAAAGAGTTCAGTCTTGGTTTCATCAGACCAGAGGATCTTGTTTCTCATGGTTTGAGAGTCCTTTAGGTGCCTTTTGGCAAACTCCAAGCGGGTTGTCATGCCTTTTACTGAGGAGTGGCTTCCGTCTTGCCGCTCTATCATAAAGGCCTGATTGGTGGAGTGCTGCAGAGATGGTTGTCCTTCTGGAAGGTTCTCCCATCTCCATAGAAGAACTCTGGAGCTCTGTCAGAGTGACCATCTGGTTCTTGGTCACCTCCCTGACCAAGGCCCTTCTCCCCTGATTGCTCAGTTTGGCCCGGGCAGCCAGCTCTAGGAAGAGTCTTGGTGGTTCCAAACTTCTTCCATTTAAGAATGATGGAGGCCACTCTGTTTTTGGGTACCTTCAATGCTGCAGACATTTCTTGGTAACCTTCCCCAGATGTTTGCCTCGACACAATCCTGTCTCGGAGCTCTAAGGACAATTCCTTTGACCTCATGGCTTGGTTTTTGCTCTGACCTGCACTGTCAACTGTGGGACCTTATATAGACAGGTGTGTTTCCAAATCATGTCCAATCAATTGAATTTACCACAGGTGGACTCCAATCAAGTTGTAGAAACATCTCAAGGATGATCAATGGAAACAGGATGCACCTGAACTCAATTTCGAGTCTCATAGCAAACGGTCTTAATACTTATGTAAATAAGGGATTTCTGTTTTATTTATTTTTAATAGATTTGCTGAAAAAACAGTTTTTGCTTTGTCATCATTGGATATTGCGTGTAGTTTGATGAGGATTATTATTATTTTTTTAAATCAATTTTTGAACAATGATAATTGTTGTAATGTAATAAAATGTGGGGAAAGGGGTCTGAATACTTTCCGAATGCTCTGGGATACATCAGTTACTGTATGTAACCATCATGTCATAGATTTATTTTCGTCTTTATGTTCAGTATTGGATCCATCAAATCACTCAAGTCTACACTATCTTGTTAATCTTTCCTCCTCAGCATACTCAACTAGCATGTGACTATGTTTCTCTCTCTCTCTCTCTGTGTTTTGTGTGTGTTTGGTTCATCTTTCCTCCTCAGCATACTCCACTGTCATACGACTATGTCCTGGTCGCTAAGACAGTGGATGATCCGGAGAAAGATACCTTCAAGATGCAAGAGGCCTTTATCGAGAAACTAAAGATGAAGAACTTGAAGATAACAGTGAGTTATATTACCAGTTTAACAAGCTGTAGAGTTAGGTTGTTCTTAAGCCGAGGCTAGTTTATCGTCCTTTTTGTTGTTCTTGTAAAATACATATTATCTTTCTAAGAGTTTTTAAAACCAAACTTAAGTATAATCATGTCTGTGTGGGCTTAAACTAAAGTGAGTTTACCTGCTCATTATTTCCTAGTCGATTATCTTAGCTTTGTTATAAGACATTATAAAGGCTCAAGCCTCTATTTTAACAAACCTAACACAATGTTAATCTAAGGCTCAGGCCTCTATTTTAACAAACATAACACAATGTTAATCTAAGGCTCAGGCCTCTATTTTAACAAACATAACACAATGTTAATCTAAGCACAGGCCTCTATTTTAACAAACCTAACACAATGTTAATCTAAGCACAGGCCTCTATTTTAACAAACCTAACACAATGATAATCTAAGGCTCAGGCCTCTATTTTAACAAACCTAACACAATGATAATCTAAGGCTCAGGCCTCTATTTTAACAAACCTAACACAATGATAATCTAAGGCTCAAGCCTCTATTTTAACAAACCTAACACAATGTTAATCTAAGCACAGGCCTCTATTTTAACAAACTAACACAATGTTAATCTAAGCACAGGCCTCTATTTTAACAAACCTAACACAATGTTAATCTAAGCACAGGCGGTAGCGCTATAGGTTCAGGCCTCTATTTTAACAAACCTAACACAATGTTAATCTAAGACACAGGCGGTAGCGCTATAGGTTCAGGCCTCTATTTTAACAAACCTAACACAATGATAATCTAAGACACAGGCGGTAGCGCTATAGGTTCAGGCCTCTATTTTAACAAACCTAACACAATGTTAATCTAAGCACAGGCGGTAGGTAGGGGGTTCAGGCCTCTATTTTAACAAACCTAACACAATGTTAATCTAAGCACAGGCGGTAGGTAGGGGGTTCAGGCCTCTATTTTAACAAACCTAACACAATGTTAATCTAAGACACAGGCGGTAGGTAGGGGGTTCAGGCCTCTATTTTAACAAACCTAACACAATGTTAATCTAAGACACAGGCGGTAGGTAGGGGGTTCAGGCCTCTATTTTAACAAACCTAACACAATGTTAATCTAAGACACAGGCGGTAGGTAGGGGGTTCAGGCCTCTATTTTAACAAACCTAACACAATGTTAATCTAAGACACAGGCGGTAGGTAGGGGGTTCAGGCCTCTATTTTAACAAACCTAACACAATGTTAATCTAAGACACAGGCGGTAGGTAGGGGGTTCAGGGGTGTGTCAGAAATATTTTTTACTATCACAATTATCGAAGCACTTGCTGGCGTTGGCGCGAAAGGGCTGTGTTTTTATTGGGGGGGGGTGTGTCGAGGCTTGGCCTCACACTGGCCAATCAGAACGTGCTCCATGGCCCCTCACTGGCCAATCAGAACGTGCTCCATGGGGAAATATGTGGTTGCTTCAAGTTGTGTATTTAATGTCTTTTATGTTTGGCCTTGGAATCAACTCCAACGTTTGTCCGTTATAGTTTGTTAAATGGCTTTACAGAAACAAAACAACTAAATGTAGACCTATCTTTGCTAAATACGTTAACTTGAATCCATTTTGCAGTAGTACTTGTAATTGCATGGCCCCAATAACATTCACACTGATAAAAGGGGCTAGGCCTACGGCAAATTTCATTATGGTTGAGCATGGACTAGCCAAACATTGTCAATAAGCAAGATTTCAATTAATTATTGATAAGGTCTAAAAAAAAAAAATAATTTTTTAATTCTAAACAAAACTAAAACAAAAACGTGTTTTAAATACAGTATGTCACACGTACAGGCACCACGATTTCTTTCCGTGGACACATAACATTTAAACTATGGAGGGTTTGTACACACATCCAGAGATCCAATATAAAGTGAAAGGGAGAATGTCCACTCACCGTTCTACTGGTTTCTGAACATAATAGGGACCATTTTACAGATCAGAAAAAGTTCCATTGCAATGCAGCCCACAGACGTAACCCGTAAAACCCAGAAGGTGAATCATTCTACTAAGATTGCTTTGTATTTTCCTTTAGTTTTATTACAACCCACCGATTCAACAAGAATAAAATACCATGTCAAAAGTAATTATCTCATAAAATCGTCAGAATACATTTTTTTTAAAAGACACACATTGCTGTTGAACCAGCCTTCGTTATTGTAGGCCCAAGGAAGGGTTTTGAACATATGAAACTGAAAACAAGCAGTTGTTACATGTTACAGATAACTTCTGAATACGAGGTTCACCGGTATTCACTGAGGTATTCACTGGTATTCACCGAGGTTTTCACCGGTATTCACCGAGGTATTCACTGAGGTATTCACTGAGGTATTCACCGGTATTCACCAAGGTTTTTACCGGTATTCACCGAGGTATTCACCGAGCTATTCACTGAGGTATTCACCGGTATTCACTGAGGTATTCACTGAGGTATTCACTGAGGTATTCACTGAGGTTTTCACCGGTATTCACTGAGGTTTTCACCGGTATTCACTGAGGTTTTCACCGGTATTCACTGAGGTTTTCACCGAGGTATTCACCGGTATTCACTGAGGTATTCACCAAGGTTTTCACAGGTATTCACTGAGGTTTTCACCGGTATTCACTGAGGTTTTCACCGGTATTCACTGAGGTTTTCACCGGTATTCACTGAGGTTTTCACCGAGGTATTCACCGGTATTCACTGAGGTTTTCACCGAGGTATTCACCGGTATTCACTGAGGTTTTCACCGAGGTATTCACCGGTATTCACTGAGGTATTCACCAAGGTTTTCACAGGTATTCACTGAGGTTTTCACCGGTATTCACTGAGGTTTTCACCTGTATTCACTGAGGTTTTCACCGAGGTTCTCACCGGTATTCACCGAGGTATTCACCGAGGTTCTCATCTCTCGTTTCATGGGGCATGGAAATAGCCTACATCGTCAAGGGGGTTTTACGCACATCCAAAATGGAACATGCAAGGCTAAAATAACGTGGGCCTGCCTACAATGCATAGATACAAAGGGAATGTTAGCTGACTGTTGTTTTACTGCTCTCAGATGTTATATTTTAACAACGCCTTGGCGATAATGATTGATTTCCAAGCGGTCTCAGGAGCCAAACCTTTTATTGACACTCTTGACTACTTCGTGATTGCATTGGGCAGGACCAAAAAAAAAAGCCTTAATTGAGAGGAGTGGAGGGCGTGCTTGGTTTTTAACCAAATAAAATGAAATGGGAAAACAACATGAATCTTTTACGTTTCTAAATACGAAGTTTACAGGCACCGAAAGCACATTAGGCTACTCTTGTGGCGTATGCATATGGACAGTGTGCCGTCGCGGCAGGATAGGCTGCGTTTCAGCTGTCAACATTCATGCTGTAACCAACTCCGTTACCGCTAAAACCAAATAACCCCTATCCGTTTTTCTTTATTTTTTAAATTCTTTTCTACATTGTAGAATAACAGTGAAGACATCAAAACTATTAAATAACACATATGGAATCATGTAGTAACCAAAAAAAGTGTTACAACAAATTGTATATTTGAGATTCTTCATAGTAGCTAATCTTTGCCTTAATGACAGCTTTGCACACTCTTGGCATTCTCTCAACCAGCTTTACCTGGATTGATTTTCCAACAGTCTTGAAGGAGTTCCCACATATGCTGAGCACTTGTTTTGCTGCTTTTCCTTCACTTTGCGGTCCAACTCATCCCAAACCATCTCAATTGGGTTGAGGTTGGGTGATTGTGGAGGCCAGGTCATCTGATGCAGCACTCCACCACTCTCCTTCTTGGTCAAATAGCCCTTACACAACCTGGAGGTGTGTTTTGGGTCTTTGTCTTGTTGAAAAACAAATAATAGTCCCACTTAGCGCAAACCAGAATGTTGTGGTAGCCATGTTGGTTAAGTGGCCTTGATTCTAAATAAATCACAGACAGTGTCACCAACAAAGCACCCCACACCATAACACCTTCTCCTCCATGCTTCACGATGGGAACCACACATGCGGAGATTGTCCGTCCACCTACTCTGCGTCTCACAAAGACATGGCGGTTGGATACCAAAAATCTCAAATTTGGACTCTGACCAAAGGACAGATTTCCACCAGTCTAATTTCCATTTCTCGTGTTTCTTGGCCCAAGCAAGTCTCTTCTTCTTATTGGTGTCCTTTAGTAGTGGTTTCTTTGCAGCAATTTGACCATGAAGGCCTGATTCACGCAGTCTCCTCTGGACAGTTGAAGTTGAGATGTCTCTGCAACTTGAACTCTGTGAAGCATTTATTTGGGCTGCCATCTGAGGTGCAGTTACTTGCCGATTTCTGAGGCTGGTAACTCTACTGAACTTATCTGCAGCAGAGGTAACTCTGGGTCTTCTGTATACCAACCCTACCTTGTCACAACACAACTGATTGGCCAAACGCATTAAGAAGGAAATATATTCCACAAATTAACTTTTAACAAGGCACACCTGTTAATGTACATGCATTCCAGGTGACTACCTCATGAAGCTAGTTGAGAGAATGCCAAGAGTGTGCAAAGCTGTCATCAAGGCAAAGGGTGGCTACTTTGAAGATTTTGTTTAACACTTTTTTGTTTACAACATGATTCCATATGTGTTATTTCATAGTTTGATGTCTTCGCTATTATTCTACAATGTAGAAAAATAGTCAAAATAAAGAAAAACCCTTGAATGAGTAGGTGTGTCCAAATCTTTTGACTGGTACTGTATTTCTGTGTTAGAAAATCATAGACGACACTGTTGTCTTCTACGGTATCCAAGCTCCAAATGAAGTGTTTGAGAAGTACAGGTATCTACTGAAGGTGTCTGATGCCTGCAACTGGAGTGAACAGCAGGGAAGTGTCCCTCTTTCCACCAGGTAAGTTATGCACACACACACATTCAGAGAGACACACACACGCTCGCGTGGTCTGATGACTCAACGTATTAGCATGACAAACATGTTAACTTCTTAAAAGGAATCATAAACAGATACTTAGTCTTGTCAGCCATGTTAAAATGTCGTCTTTATTTCAGGATCCGCATTGTTCACTTTATCCTGAGTCATGTCTTCCTGAATACAGGAGGTGAGTAGTGCTCTGCCTTCACCCCCACGCCAGTCCTCCCTCTCTCTGCCCTCACCCACGCCAGTCCTCCCTCTCTCTGCCCTCACACCCACGCCAGTCCTCCCTCTCTCTGCCCTCACCCACGCCAGTCCTCCCTCTCTCTGCCCTCACCCACGCCAGTCCTCCCTCTCTCTGCCATCACCCCCACGC
>NC_050570.1:5579651-5584651 GCF_013265735.2 Oncorhynchus mykiss | reverse complement strand
GACACCTGTCTGTCTTTATCTTGTCCCTGTCAGGAACTACTTTGGAGAGAAGGTGGCTCTGTATTACCTCTGGCTGGGCTGGTACACCCTTCTGTTGCTCCCTGCAGCTCTGTTAGGGGTCATTGTCTTCCTCTACGCGCTGGCTTTCTACAAGACCTCGCCACTTATGTGAGTGTGAGTGTGAATGTATGTGTGTATGTGTGTGTGTATGTGTGGACTGTGTGTGTGTGTATGTGTTGACTGTGTGTGTGTGAGTGAGTGAGTGAGTGAGTGAGTGAGTGAGTGAGTGAGTGAGTGAGTGTGTGTGTGTGTGTGTGTGTGTGTGTGTGTAATATACTATGTAATAACCACCTGGTTAATAATGTTTTTTCTTATAGAAAGGAGGTGTGTGAGTCGAACACAATCATGTGTCCTCTGTGTGACAAGAGATGCAAAGTGTGGCTACTCAGCGATACCTGCCTTTACGCCAAGGTAGTCACTCACTCACGCACTCGCTCACTCACTCACTCACTCACTCACTCACTCACTCACTCACTCACTCACTCACTCACGTGCTCACTCACTCATGCGCTCACCCACTCACTCACTCGCTCGCTCACTCACTCACTCACGCGCTCACTCAATCGCTCACGCATGCGCTCACTCACGCGCTCACTCACTCATGCACTCACGTACTCACGCATGCGCTCACTCACGTGCTCACTCACTCATTAGTAAAAAATATATATTTTCTTCGAAAAACAATACAACTCGACAAGTATCAATACAAATCATTTGCCTCCAGAACAGCCTGAAATGTTCAGTGCAAGGATTATACATTTTTTTGAGGGGTGGGGGGGTGCAATTTTTCCTGAATTTAGTGACTGACAACAGACGTCAGCTTGCAGGCGCCCAGCCCGCCACTAGGAGTCGCTAGAGTCAAGGGAAGCCCCCCCGGCCAAACCCTCCCCTAACCCAGACGACGCTGGGCCAATTGTGCCTTGCCCCTGGGGCTCCCGGTCACATCCGTCTGTGACACCGCCTGGAATAGAACCCCAGGCTGTAGTGGAGCCTCAGCACTGTAATGCAGTGGCTTAGACTGCTGACCCACTCGGGAGCCTTCACAGCATGGATTCTACAAGGCGTCAGAAACATTCCACAGGGATGTTGGTTCGTGCTGACGCGATGGCATCACACATTTGCTGCAGATTGGACCGTGGTACAGTCACGCTGCCAACAGCCCGTTCCATCTCATCCCAATGATACTCTATTGGGTTTGGTCAGCAACAATGTTCAGATACGCTGTGGCATTCAATCGTTGCTTATCTGGTATCAAGGGACCTAACGTGCTCCAGGAAAACATTCCCCTCACCAGTACACCACCACCACTACCAGCCTGTACCGTTGACATCAGGCAGGACGGGTCCATGGACTCATGCTGCTTATGCCAAATACTGACTCTGTCATCAGGAACTGGGATTTGTCGGACCAGGCTATGTTTTTTCCACTCCTAAATTGTCCAGTGTTGGTGATGTCGTGCCCACTAGAGACACTTCTTCTTCTTGTTTTTAGCTGATAGGAGTGGAACCTGCTGTGGTTGTCTGCTGTAATAACCATCCGTGACAAAGATCGACAAGTTGTGCGCTCCGAGATGCCGTTCTGCACACCACTGTTGTACTGCACTGTTATTTGTCTGTTTGTGCCTGTTAGCTTGCCATTCTCCTTCGACCTCTCGTCAACGAGCTGTTTTCGCCCACAGGACTGGTACTGATTGGATGTTGTTTTTTGTTGGTCGTGCCATTCTTGGTAAACCCTAGACACTGTCGGGCGTGAAAAGCCCAGGAGGGCAGCAGTTTCTGAGATACTGGAACCGGTGCACCTGGCACCGACGATCAGACCACGCTCAAAGTCGCTTAGGTCACTAGTTTTGCCCATTCTACTGTTTCAATACAACAGTAACTGAATGTCTTGATGCCTGTCTGCCTGCTTTATATACAGTAGCAAGCCACAGCCACGTGGCTCACTGTCTGTAAGATCGATCCATTTTACAGGAGCTAGAGCAATGTTGAAATGTTGGAAAAACGTACAAAGAAAAATGTAAAAACTCAACTGAAAGATGTTGACAGGGTTTATCTGAAACTAAGTGGTTTTAGCACAGTGGATAAGAATTCTGTGGTTACACAATACATCAGGCTGTGAACTAACAGGCAGACTACTGCATTATACTATTACTACTACTGCGTTATACTATTTCTACTACTGCAGTATAGTATTTCTACTACTGCATTATACTATTACTACTACTGCGTTATACTATTTCTACTACTGCAGTATAGTATTACTACTACTGCATTATACTATTACTACTACTGCATTATACTATTACTACTACTGCATTATACTATTACTACTACTGCAGTATAGTATTACTACTACTGCATTATACTATTACTACTACTGCGTTATACTATTTCTACTACTGCAGTATAGTATTACTACTACTGCATTATACTATTACTACTACTGCGTTATACTATTTCTACTACTGCAGTATAGTATTACTACTACTGTGTTATACTATTACTACTACTGCATTATACTATTACTACTACTGCGTTATACTATTTCTACTACTGCAGTATAGTATTACTACTACTGTGTTATACTATTACTACTACTGCATTATACTATTACTACTACTGCATTATACTATTACTACTACTGCAGTATAGTATTACTACTACAGCGTTATACTATTATTACTACTGTGTTATACTATTACTACTACTGCATTATACTATTACTACTACTGCAGTATAGTATTACTACTACTGCGTTATACTATTATTACTACTGTGTTATACTATTACTACTACTGCATTATACTATTATTACTACTGCAGTATAGTATTACTACTACTGCAGTATAGTATTACTACTACTGCGTTATACTATTATTACTACTGTGTTATACTATTACTACTACTGCATTATACTATTATTACTACTGCAGTATAGTATTACTACTACTGCAGTATAGTATTACTACTACTGCAGTATAGTATTACTACTACTGCATTATACTATTTCTACTACTGCAGTATAGTATTACTACTACTGTGTTATACTATTACTACTACTGCATTATACTATTCCTACTACTGTGTTATACTATTACTACTACTGCAGTATAGTATTACTACTACTGCGTTATACTATTATTACTACTGTGTTATACTATTACTACTCAAATCAAATCAAATCAAATCACATTTTATTTGTCACATACACATGGTTAGCAGATGTTAATGCGAGTGTAGCGAAATGCTTGTGCTTCTAGTTCCGACAATGCAGTAATAACAAGTAATCTAACTAACAATTCCAAAACTACTGTCTTGTACACAGTGTAAGGGGATAAAGAATATGTACATAAGGATATATGAATGAGTGATGGTACCGAGCAGCATAGGCAAGATACAGTAGATGGTATCGGGTACAGTATGTACAAATGAGATGAGTATGTAAACAAAGTGGCATAGTATAGTATAAAGTGGCTAGTGATACATGTATTACATAAGGATACCGTCGATGATATAGAGTACAGTATATACGTATGCATATGAGATGAATAATGTAGGGTAAGTAACATTTATATAAGGTAGCATTGTTTAAAGTGGCTAGTGATATATTTACATAATTTCCCATCAATTCCCATTATTAAAGTGGCTGGAGTTGAGTCAGTGTCAGTGTGTTGGCAGCAGCCACTCAGTGTTAGTGGTGGCTGTTTAACAGTCTGATGGCCTTGAGATAGAAGCTGTTTTTCAGTCTCTCGGTCCCAGCTTTGATGCACCTGTACTGACCTCGCCTTCTGGATGATAGCGGGGTGAACAGGCAGTGGCTCGGGTGGTTGATGTCCTTGATGATCTTTATGGCCTTCCTGTGACATCGGGTGGTGTAGGTGTCCTGGAGGGCAGGTAGTTTGCTACATTATACTATTATTACTACTGCAGTATAGTATTACTACTACTGCATTATAGTATTACTACTACTGCGTTATACTATTACTACTACTGCATTATACTATTATTACTACTGCAGTATAGTATTACTACTACTGCAGTATAGTATTACTACTACTGCAGTATAGTATTACTACTACTGTGTTATACTATTACTACTACTGCATTATACTATTACTACTACTGTGTTATACTATTACTACTACTGCAGTATAGTATTACTACTACTGCATTATACTATTACTACTACTGCAGTATAGTACTTTCAGAAATTACTTGTCTGAGGCCTTTCAGAGTTGGGGTGTTGGGCATGAGCTCATCAAACACCTCCTCAGACTCTGTTCTCACGTACAGGTATACTCTGTTGCTTCTCCCATCTGGCCTGCTTGTTTAGTGGTGGGCTACCACCACTCTGGTCCACTCTATCATCTATAGTCTCTTCAGGGAGGTAGTCTCTTCAGGGCCGTACGCATTCCCCTCTGTAGTGCCTTGCGGTCGGGAGCCCAACAGTTTCCATACCAGGCAGTGATGCAACCAGTCAGGATGCTCTCGATGGTGCAGCTGTAGAACCTTTTGAGGATCTGAGGACCCATGCCAAATCTTTTCAGTCTGCTGAGGGGGAATAGGCTTTGTCGTGCCCTCTACACGACTGTCTTAGTGTGTTTGGACCATGAGAGTTTGTTGGTGATGTGGACACCAAGCAACTTGAAGCTCTCAACCTGCTCCACTACAGCCCCGTCGATGAGAATGCTCGGTCCTCCTTTTCCTGTAGTTCACAATCATCTCCTTTGTCTTGATCACGTTGAGGGAGAGGTTGTTGTCCTGGCACCACATGGCCAGGTCTCTGACCTCCTCCCTATATGCTGTCTCGTCGTTGTCGGTGACCAGGCCTACCACTGTTGTGTCGTCTGCAAACTTGATGGTGTTGGAGTCGTGTCTGGCCATGCAGTCATGAGTGAACAGGGAGTACAGGAGGGGACTGAGCACGCACCCCTGAGGGGC